>NW_021825925.1:0-14018 GCF_006345805.1 Octopus sinensis | reverse complement strand
ATATATATATATATTATATATATATATATTATATATGTACACATACATACACACACACCACTGTTGGTACTGCTATCATTAACCGTGTACAGTCATCATCATCATCATCATCGTCAAGTACTATCAACGTCTATCATCGTTTCTAAGTACCATCAGCAAGAAACAACATCATCTCCATCAACATCACCATCATCATCTTCACCATCTTCATCTTCATCTTTAACTACATTCAACCACCACTACCACCGCCACCACCGCCGCCGACCCGGCCACCAAGATCAATCAAGTATGCTCTTGAGTTAGTTTGAGTGTATCGCAACAAACACACGCACTTCTTCACGGAGCTTTAAGGAAGAAAGTAACAAGGAATTAAATATTTATAATAGGATAGTAACAAGCTTCGAGGAAACAAGGAAAAGAAAAAAAAGGAAAGAGATATAGATAGAGAGAGAAAGAGATTCTGCTTCAGACCCGGATCTATGTAGTAAGTGTCTTAATAATAATAAATACAATAATAACAATAATCGTTTTGTTATTTGTCTTTAAGAACAAGCATTATTTATTACCGAAGCTCTGAAATGCACTCTGTGAATGTAGTTTGTTGTGTCGCATATATACGCATGTACATACGTATGTGTGTGTGTGTGTGTGTGTGTGTGTGTGTGTGTGTGTGTTGTGTGTGTGTGTGTGTGTGTGTGTAAGGTATTCACGCGGTTTACATATAGATGCTTACATATGTAGCGTGACGTCTCTTTCTCAATATATATATATATATAATACACATATACAAAATATACATACACCTTATATTATTTATTTGTGTATATTGTATATATATATATATATATAATATATATTATATATCTATACTATAAATCTACTATATACATATTATATATAAAAGATATATATACAACACACACACGTATGTAAAATATAAACACGATGCACATGTATATGTTTTAATATTTTGATTACCATTACTATTATTTACTATTTAAGAACTTTATACATACATATGATATCTATGTATATTACATATAAATATGCGCTGTATAATATATACGTATGTGTATATATATTATATATATATATGTGTGTGTGTGTATGTATATATATATATGTGTGTGTGTGTGTGTATGTATATATATATATATGTGTGTGTGTGTGTGTATGTATGTATATATATATTAATATATATTATATAGGTAAACAGTAAAATATTACAGACATGGACAAGAACATGAAACACCACAGAGACGACACAAGAACCACAGGACGGGACATTCGAAGCCCTCAGTCATCAGTCAAGAACCAGATCATCTTAGCAATTTCGGATGATATATATATATATATATATATCCACACACACACATGTAATACATATATGTATGTATATTTACATATATACATATCTATTTCACACATGTACATACATAGATAATTTACATGAGTGTACGTAAATTTATGATATATTACATTATATATATATATATATATATATATATATATATATATATAGATATATATATATATATATATATTCTTTCCTTCCTGAGCGTCTAATAATGTAAACACAGTACTTGTTCCACGTCCTCGCGTTGTTTTTTGTGCTTGTTCTTATTTGGATTAACACACACACTCACACACACACATATATATATATGTATGTATATGTGTATATATATATATATATATATATATCTATATATATATATAAGAAATATACTAATTAGTGTGTGTGTGTGTGTATATAAAATACACACACACCTCTCACACACATATCTATTTACATACATAAAATATATTTAAAAAATATTGATAATTATGATTATCAATAATATTTTCACCACGTTCTATGTATTTTTTATGCTAATGAATGAATGTGTGCATACTTGACTGCATATTGTGGAAGGGCATGACTGTTACAACATCACACGCATTTCAGCTTCCTTCGTAATAACACGCGCTATTAATATTTTTTTTTTTTATAAATCTCGCATTTCGCCCCGTCTTTGTTTGTATGCATGCATGTATGTGTGTGTGTGAGTGTGTGTGGGGGGGGGGATAGAGTGGGATGGGGGAGTCGGGGGAGACTCATTGCGAGGAACCACCACCACGACCACCACCATCATCATCATTTTTTTTAGCACGTGTCCGCTACTTTATCGGAGCTTTCCACTAAATACTTTCTAGAATATACAAACACAAACACACACACACACACACACACACACACACACACACACACACACACACACACACAGAGAGACACACAGACACACACACACACGTATATCGTTATCTATCTATCTATCTATCTATCTATCTATCTATCTATCTATCTTTCTTTCCTTTTTTTATACACGCACACACATACATATATTACCGTCTAGTTTTTTTGTACCGGCTCTTCTAGTCATCGCTTTGAACATATGTAAATGTTTTACAATAAATAGAAAGGCATGGTTGTCACGAAATCACATACAATTTCCATTTCCTAACACCATCTACTTTCTCTTCTGTTTTACTATTATCTTCTTCTCGTGTCTCAGTCGTAATTTATACTCTTGTTCTAAGGAACGACATCCTTCGGAGCTTTTTCTAACTTTCACATGTGGACCTTTTTTCCCATCTAAGTAGATCAGATTTATTCGATAATTCTGTACCGCCTTGCCTTTGCCTTACATACAACTCCTTAAGTACTCCTTAAGTTATTCATGAATTTATTTAGTAGTAATTTACGTTAGAAATTCTATTGTTTCTTATTATTAATATGAATAAAGCAGCGAAGACGGTGAGCTGATAGAATTTTTTTCCTATTTCTTTACTACCCACAAGGGGCTAAACACAGAGAGGACAAACAAGGATAGACAAACGGATTAAAGTCGATTATATCGACCCCAGTGCGTAACTGGTACTTAATTTATCGACCCCGAAAGGATGAAAGGCAAAGTCGACCTCGGCGGAATTTGAACTCAGAACGTAACGGCAGACGAAAATACGGCTACGCATTTCGACCGGCGTGCTAACGATTCTGCCAGTTCGCCGCCTTAACCGCGGCATTTTTTCCGACTTAACGTTCTGAGTGCAAATGCCGCCAGGCTCGATATTGCTTTTCATTCTTTCGGGGGTCGATAAAACAAAGTACCAGTTGAGCACTTGGGGTCGAATGTAGTCAATCGTCTTTGCCCTTACCCCGAAATTACTGGCCTTGTGCTAAAATCTGAAAGCAATATGAATAAGCGTGCTGGCAGAACTGTTAGGACGCCGGATAAAAATGCTTAACAGCATTTCTTCCGGCCTTAACGCTTTGAATTGAAATGTCTCTGAGGTCGACTTAGCGTTTTATCTTCCTAAGATCGATAAAATAAGTACCAGTTGAGCACTTTGGTCGATGAACTCAACTAGCCCTCTCTCCAACCCCTAAAAAAGAAATGAAAAAAAATTTCAAACCTTGTTATGGGAAAGGTTACCATTAAGATGGTAAGCTGGCAAAACCGTTAGTGCTCCGGACAAATTGTTTAGTGGGATATTTTCCGGCTCTTTCTTAGCTTTAGATCTTGCCGTTTTATACTTTACCGTTCATCCTTTCGGGGTCAATAAAAACAATTGACTGAGGGGTCGTTGTAATCCACTTACCCAACTTATCCTTAAAAGTTGCTGGCATTGTACCTAGATTAGAAAGGATTGTTATGTAAATTTTTACCACCTCGACCCTCCCCCACGCTTTTCACGCCCCCCCCACCTAAAAAAAATTTCTTTTGCGTAGAATCAACTCCCCTGACCTACTACTTTCCCGCAAATCCCTTATTTTGGTGGTCCGAATGTTTTGGAAATTTCTTTTTTTTTTCGTAGTATGAATTTACGTGAACTCCTAATATGCCACTTTTGGGGGGGGGAGCCCTCGGAAATTTCACCCCTGTGATTTCACGCGAAAAATCGTGTTTTTTTTTTTGAAAGACGTGGGGGTGCGGTGGTAAAAATTTACCGTATTTTGAATATTCTTATTTCAATTTCAAAGCATAAATTTATAGAATTTCATAACATTCCTTTTTTTTTTTTTTTGTAAATGTCAAATGCCTCGGTTATGTCTTTAATTTCGTTCCATTGATAAGGTTGTTTAAAGCAGAACACGCCATGAAGATTATTAAAAAAAAAAAAATCCGATCAGTCAACCGCACTATTTATTACCTTTCGTCCATTCGGGGTCGATAAAATACGAACCAGTCGAGCACTGAGGTCAATGTAGTCGCCCGTCCCCTCCTCGGAAAATTTACTGGTCTTGTGCCAAAATTTGAAACAATTATTTTAAAAGCGGTGAGCCGAGAGGATCTTTATCGAATCGGACAAAATTTGCTTAGCGACATTTTCTTCCGGTTCTTTACGTTCCGAGTTCAAATTCCGCTGGTGTTAACTTTACCTCTTGGGGACCATAAATAAAGAGGCAGATTAGCATTGGGGTTGATGTAATCAACTTAGGCCCCTCCCCTCAAAGTTGTTAGCCTTGTGCCTAGATTAGAATTATTACTAATATTTTGAAGTTTTTTTGTAATTTACTTACCGTACCCTTCTCTATTTGACACACATACACACACACACCACACACACTTTTACAAGAAAAAGGGTGACAGTAACTTCGAAGTTTGGACTTGGTAGCCTTCATCAAACTCTTTTTGGTCTTATATTGTTTTGGGCCAGTTTTTTTGGAGGTGAGTGATATAGAGGGAAGGTACCTGAATGAAAGCGAGTATCTGAAATTTCGAGGTCTCTGATAACTTTTCTTCCACTAATAATTGATTGATACTAGCTAAAAATTATGAGTAATCCTTCAGTTTAATTTTAAAATTGATTTTATATATATATTACAAGCTGACATAAAAACAGCTTGCTTACATACATACATACATACATACATACATACATACATACATACATACATACATACATACATACATACACATACACACATACATGCATACATATATGCATACATGCATGCATACTTCTTTGTAGTATGCTCATTTCTTCCATTAAACCGGTGTCACCTGAACAGGTGCACGGTGTATGCCACTCGTCAGGTATCGAAGTAATCGTAGCAGAGCAACATGTGATGAAGTGTTTTGCTCAAGAACCCAACGCACCACTTGGTCCAGGAACTGAAACCATGACCTCACGACCGTGAGTGCATAACCCCTAACCACTATGCCATGCACCAACACACACACACGCGCGCGCAATCACATACATACATGAGAGGCTTCTGTACAGTTTCCGTTCGCCAGTTTCATTGATAAGGAGTTCTTCCCCTGAAATAAGGAGGTTGCGAAGAACACTTCTTGACCACAGGGCCATGCCTACACCCCTTTTTTCTGGATGCCTTGATTGTGTCTTCAGTTACGTCCCTTAGTTAAACTTGTTTCAAGCGAAATACTCGAACGCACGTTGTGACTAGCAAAATAATTTCTTCATATCATTATTAAAACTGTTATATGCTATGTTAGCATGGAAGTTTTGTTGAGAGTTGGTGGCAAGAAATCTTCTCAGATCTCAAGAATTTTTTTCGTTTTTTTTTTTTTTGCAGAATATAATATTGCACTTTACTATAAGTCCACAACGCGAGTTTCAATTCCTATATCTCTCAACCTTTTTTTAGGTAAGCAGTTTGGATGCTATGTCATGTGCACCAATTACTACAAGAATATTTGTCGTCTGACTATCTTTATTATTTTTAGTATTAGGATTAGCAAGGCGGCGAACTGGCAAAATCGTAAGCACGCCGGCAAAAAATGCTTGACCGTATTTCGTCCGTCTGAGTTCAAATTCCGCCGTGGTCGATTTTGCTTTTCATCCCTTTCGGAGTCGATAAATTAAGTACCAGTGAATCATTGAGTCCGATGTAATCGACTAGTCCCCCTCCCCAAAATTTCAGGCCCTGTGTTTATAGTAGAAAGGATTGTTGGGGGTTACAAGTTGGCAGATTCGTAAGCGTATCGGAAAAAAAATGCTCTCTGGTATTCGTTATGTCCAGAGTTCAAATTCCGCCGAGGACGACATTGCCCTTCATCCTTTTTGGGGGTCGTTAAAATAAGTACCAGTTTAGCACTGGGGTCGATTTATATTGACTGTCCCCTCCCTCAAAACTTTCAAGTTTAGTGCTGATATTAGAAAAGATTTATTTTCATTATTATTTTTATTATTAGGGATACGATCTGGCTGAATCGTTAGCGCATCGGGAAAAAATGCCTACCTGTATTCTTTCCGACTCATTACGTTCTGAGTTCAAATACCGCTGGGATTGACTTTATCTTTCATTCTTTCGGGATCGATGAAATAAGTACCAGTTGTGCCCTGAAGTTCGATGTAATCGACTGGCGCCCTCACCCCAAATGTTGGTCCTTCCGCCTATTGTAGGAACGATTATTATCTTAATTTTATTAAAAAAATTTTTTTTAATATTTTTTAGTTTCAGCTCAAAGCTGTGGCCATACTGAAGCACCGCCGTTTTGCTACAATGTTATTATTGAGAGCTTCCTATAATATGTGTCATTAGTGGACAAAGCAAAACTATGCTTTCCTGTATTAAGGCTCCAAACTTTGAACGTTCTAAGTTCAAATCCTGCCGAGGTTTTAACTTCGCCATTTATCTCTCGCTGGTCGATAAAAAAAACGTACCTGTCATACACAGGGATCGATGGTATGTAGAAAATTCTTTCCTCCATATTTCAGCTCCACTAACTGGAAAAAGTATGGATATACCAGGGGATTGTAAGACTGGTGAGAACGTTAAAAACTACTTCGCCGTATTTAAATTCGGCTCTCTAGGTTTTGAGTTCAAATTCACCCCGTGCCTGTCATACTTTTAATTTTTCAAAATTTTAAATTCTCTTTTTGATTAGATTCTTTTCGCGTCGATGAAAATGAGTACAAGATAATTATCGGGGTCGATATAATCGATTAACTCCTTCCTTTAATTTCTGGCCTTGGGGTTTGTTTTTAGGAAATCGATTACCCCGACTTCTACACAATCTCAATTTGTGCTCCTTGAACTCTAACGCTTATAAGTTGGCCCCTTTTTTGTTTTTTATTTCAAGTTTTGTGTCTAAATTGCGCCGATTGTGACCCCACTCTTCTATCGTCGTTCTGAGGTCGATGAAAAACCTGTTAAATACTAGAGTCGGTATCGATCTATGATAACACGTCCTTAAAATCAATAACCTTCTGTCTATCTATAGATGAGACGCGTGGCTTTGTGGTTAGGGGTATTGGGCTCATGATCGTAAGATTGTGGTTTCTATTCCTGGACCAGACACTGTGTTGTGTTCTTGAGCAAAACACTCCATTTTCACGTTGCTCCAGTTTACTCAGCTGGCTGAAATGTGTATACCTGCGATGGACCGGCATCCAGTCGAGTGGGGGAGTATATTCGCCGGAGAATCGGGGAAACCGGTCCTATGAGTCTATATGACTTGGGAAGGAGTAGGTTTGCCTGTCTGTCTATCTGTGTTACACAGATGAAGTATCTTACACTTGATATAACTAATGATTTTTCTCTCACAATACAAAATTACGCCTCAATCCATCATGTAAAGTCCTACCAATACTCAACCCTTGTGGCGAATTCAAATAATTGGAAAGTAGTTACTGTCGTTGTTCTGATATTGGTGGTGGAAGTAGCAGTAGTGGTAATTCTTCCTGCTAAACCTTAACCCCAAGTCAGTCCTGACGAAACGGCCCGTATTGTCAAAGGCGTTCCGGCCGTGACAACCACGATTTTTTCAGGTGTTGTTCGCCTGGGGTTGCATCATTAAGTGTCTCGTGAATTTCTTTTTAAAGTGTTACTTACAGGTAAGATTTGAGGGATATTAGGCTGCAATTCTGAAGTGTTTCGGAGAAGACCTGAGGGATATTTAGCTGCTATTTCTGCTAAGGTTAGTCACTCCGTATAATATCTTAGAGATTTTAGTAGTGGAATTTAGTTGCACGAATACCCGGTTTCTTTTTCACTGAAATATTCTGGCAATAATTAATTACATCTATAATTAAATAATGTCCTTCGTTGGAGACGGTAATTAGTACCAAATAGAAACGCTAAAACGTCTCACTGCATACATACGTACATAAATGTGTGTGTATGTGTATATGTATAATGTATATATATATATATATATATAATGTATGTATACATAAATATAAGTCACACACATAACATACCTGCATATATGTCAGATATATTATTGTTAGCATATTTACGTATATGGGGTACACATACACACGTATATAAATGCCTGTGTTTGTACATATAGTTATGCATGTATATATTAATAGGGGCTATATATGTATGTGTGTGTGTGTCTGTATACACACACACTGAGTTATGGGATAAATGTAGAAAATAGTCTCAAATCACACGCACACACACACACTCACACTCAGATATATATTATATATGTGTCAGTGTAAAGATTTTTTTTTGTTTTTCTCTGTGTGTATATGTATTTATCTATCTGTCTGTCTGTCTGTCTCTGGCTGTCTATATGTACCTTTATCTGCTTATATAATAGGGAGACACCCGTTATGAGGTGCAGATATGGATTTATGGCCAAGAAATATTTTCTACTGTAGCCCCGGATCTACAGATGATTTCTGAGTGAATTGTGGCAGGCGGAAACTGTGCGGAAACCTGTCTTGCGTTTGTGAGTGTGTGTGTGCGTGTGTGTACACATACATGTACCTTTGCATATATCTATATAAATATATATATGTTTATATGCATGCATACATACATACCTACATAAAGTACATTATATATATATATATATTATATATATATATATATATATATATATATATATATAATAAAACCAAGTACGACATGGGCCCCTACGAAGAAGGGGGAACCACAACTGGATATGAGAGAGAAGACCATGGAAAGTTCCATGCTAGGAATATCATTGCGGTAAAGCATCCGAAATATGATAAATTGGGAATGGAGTGGAGTAAATGACATGATCGCGCAATTCCGAAAGCTCAAGTTCTGTTGGGTTAGATATATTGAATTGCTGACGGATTATAGGTCAACCAGCGCAGTCACAAGGCTTGGGTCAGTCGACCTGATGGCACGGGGGAAGACCCTGGTGCAAGATGCGACTGTGAGATCAGTGACGTAACAAGTGTGTGTGTATGTGTGTGTGTATACTACTCGGGGTAGTCTTGGAGTTTACCACCTCACCCCGGACCTCAATACCTATACAGGATTATACAGCGGACCCCAAAGTGCCATTTATCAATGGGCTTCGCTATTGTGTGATATCGAACCCATTACCTCATGGTTGCGAATCGAACTTCTTAAGCATTCAACTTTGCTTCTGTCCATCAAAAATGTTCGTGTGTGTGTGGTGTGTATGGATGGGTGTCGATAAATATATACATGTATAGATGTATATATGTACAAACTGACCTCACCCACCCAAACACATGTACACGACATAAATACACACTTCGCAACCTCAATGCCCCAGTATTTAAAGAGACTATTTCTCAGAAGAGACATTCAAGACGACAGTCAAAAATTGAGGCCCAAAATGGAAAAGATGGGCGCAATCAGAGGGGAAAATGATGGCGAATTATGACCAGCGATTTGTAAAGGCACTTTATAGTTTAGTTGATACAGCGATATAGGAGAGGGTTTCTGAAAAGTTCCTGGCTTTAAGGATGTTGCGAAAGGCCTGGTTGGAGCACCAATCTTCCTAGTTCATTTACAGGGCTTAGAAAAACCGAAGGACCTCTGTACAAAATGTTGTATAAAATCATAATTAACTGATCCTCCTGTATTTTCTTTTACTCCTTCGTATATATGTGTGTATAGGCAATTATGCGGATTAAGCGTGTATAAATTCGCGCGCGTGCGCACACACATTTTATCTTTTACTTATTTCAGTCATCGGACTGCGTCCATTCTGGAGCACAGCCTTTGAGGATTTGTATGTACATGAACGAATCGACCCCCAGTGCTTGTAATTTTTTTGGTACATAAGCTTGGCACTAAGGCAATTGGGCCATATACCGTGGCTCTAAATCTGAAACTCAAAACGTTCTCGCATGAGTGAGGCGTTAAGTTGATCGAACAGAAATCTGGTCGCTCATTCAGCCCGAAATCGATGGACGTGTGTGCGTGTGTGTGATACTTGTATAAAATGTATATATACAAACATAGTTGCACTAATAAATATATGTATACATAATTACACACGGGATACAGTTACATATAAGAGTGTATGTGTGTATACATATATAGATATATGTATGTATATATATTTTGTATATATAATTTACACACATACAAGCGAACATTATATATTGTGTATGTATATATTTATAAGTATGTATATATACACACACATATATTATACATCTATATCTACTTGTATATTTATATACGTATATATGTAATACATACATACACGTATATATATATATATATATATATAATATATATTATATATATATATATACTATATAATATATATATATAACATATATATATATATATATATGTAGTATATACACATATGTGTGTGTCTAAATACAGAATGTTATTTATTTCTATGGCATATGTAATTTCAAGACTTATATGTTGCAACATTTTAAATATAAATACATATATATTATATATATATATATATATATATATATATATATATATATATATATATAAAAGTATTATTTCATATATACATTTTTATGTATATAATAATTATTGAATATAATATATGTATAACTACATGTGTGTACGCGTGTTGATCTATATATATATATATATATATGCATATACATCCACATATTTACACACACGCACACACACACCTACACACACAGACACACACACTCTCAAGGCATGGAATATGAGTTTGTCTAACGATTACATATTCACGCCGCTTTGCTTATTTGCTCTTTTTTTTTTCTATGGAAGGCATTAATGACTATAAATACACAATGATGTCAATTGCTTTGAACCTAGTTATAAGAATCGCCAAATCCAATCGTATTCTCGTCTTTTTAGGGAGCCTTACTTAATTAAAAATCTTTCTTGATCTACATAAACTGCGCATATACTACAAACAAGATGAATTTAATGGCTTCGGCTGACATTGGACACAAGGCCAACAATTTGGAGGTGAGGGTCATAGTTCAATTAATTAAATCGATCCTGTTGTAATATACGATTAGTTATTACTATATATATGCATGTGTACGCGTGTGTCTGTATGTATTATATAATATATATATATATATACATACATATTTATATGTGCATTATATATACATACACACATATATAAATAAATATGCACATATATGTATATATCTACATATATATATGTGTATATATACATATTTATAATACATACGCATGCAGACACACAGATACCCATTCACACACACACACACACACGTGAGAGAGAGATACAGATAAATATACTCACACGCACATGCACACACCTACACATATGTATGCAATCATTTATATATTATACATATATATATACACACACATATATATTCGCACATTTATACACACATAAATACGCACACTTATACATACATAATAAAAATAATAAATGCATACACATTATTTTCATAATATATAGACTTCGAAATATTAAATTTAAAATAGAATCTACAGTAGCCCCTACAGTCACTTGAACCGCTAGAAACAGCAGTCAAATATCCTTTTTCTCAGCAGACCAGACGCATTCGATGGGGTAGTCTTATATAGACTCCACCCATAGAAGGCAATGTACCCTCTTTTCACCTCACGAAACTTTACTTAATACCCGGGCTCCCCACTCGAGAAAGGTGAAGTACCCCGCCTAGGCTTTATTCAGCAACGGTCCTACCTCCCCAGAGCGGCAGTGTACCCTGCCGTTATCTTACTTCAATCCTTGGCTTTTTCCACCCGAGATGCTTGATGTACCCTATTATTACCTAATTCAGTACTCGTCCTACCCAACCCGGAGAAGGTAATGCACTCATTTATAATCTTATCCGGCTTTTCCCCATTCGATGTGATACACCCCGCCATACCCGATTCAGTACCCGACTTGCCACACTGGTCATAGAAGGCAATGCACCCCGGTCAGGAATTTACTTGGTCCAATGTTTGAAAACAACACTTAAAAAGAAAATAAAAAAATAAAAATAGTAAACTGAAGATTCTGTGAAGATATTGATAATGGTGGTCGTGGATGGAATAGCATTGATAATAAGGCTTTTCTATTCGATCAAGTCTTAATCGGATGTCTACAAGAATGAAATAGTGGATAGAATATGTCTCTAAAGATATCATTAATGGGATGGCCATGGGTGGAATAACATTGATAATAAGGCCTGTCTGTTCGATCAACACTGGATTGGGGCCTACAAGACCTTCATTTCATCCCAACAACAGCTTAAACAACAAATGGAAGAGTGAAGGCTCAAATTCTTGGCACATTATTTACATTATTTACAATTGACGGATATTTGTCCTCATCATGTTTGTTGTTAACACAACGTTTCGGCTGGTATACCCCCCAGCCTTCATCAGGTGTCTTGGGGAAATTTCGAACCTGGGTTCTCATTCCTGAGGTATTTTCGATGTTGTTGTTATTATTATTATTATTATTATTATTATTATTATTATTATTATTGGTGGTAGTAGTAGTAGTAGTATTCAGGTCACTGTCCGGAATCGAACTCGGAATCTTGGGGTTAGTAGCCTGCGCTCTCAACCACTACTACAAATTCTTGGGTTATCATCAGTCCAGTCATCTTGACTGAAATGCTCGCTATATACTACAGACAGTAATCGGACAGTTGGCGGTTTCAAATCCCGGTGCAACCGACGAGGAAATTCTGTTCTACGGAGTGCTCAGTTTCCGTTCACAGCAGTTTCCCTTTTTAGGGGGTCAGTTTGGGAAGATGAAAACGGGATGGAGCGGTGACAGAACAATATCACTGGTATGCTCCAGTGGGAAACTCCTTAATGATCTGGTCAAATGTAATTAAAGTTGGTAATAAACCATAATTAGGAAACGATTATTAATTAGTAACCAAATATATTTAACGAAAATTTCCTGTGAAAATTATGATAAAAATAAACCAAATTATAGTTAAGTGCATGTGTGTGTGTGCATACATACACTCAGACAGACAGATACATGTATATGGGTGCGTGTGTGTGCATATATGTGCGGATATATATGTGCACATATGCATATATATATATGTATATATATATACATATATACATATATATATGTATATATATACATATATGTGTATGTATATATATATAAATTTATATATGCAGGTATGTATATATATATATGTATATATATATATATATGCAGATATGTATATATATATATTCATGTGTGTATATATGTGTGAGCATGTGTATGTATATTTAAACATATATATATATAAACGCAGTATATAAATTGTTTATAGTATATATGATATAACGCAGTATATTATATCATGACAATGACTCCTGATGACGGAAAGTATTATAACGATGACAAGTAATTATCACCAACTACATTGTATGCGAAACCTCTCGAATGTATAGCCGTACATACATTGTATGCATTACACATATACACGATCGTACATACAAACATACATGTATGTATATGTACAGTCTTATGTGTGCGTTTGTGGTCGTGTGTGGTGTGTGTGTGTGATCCGAGATCGGCTAGTAATTAATTCAAGAGAAATTATGACACGGATATAATGCATATAAATTACTCATCGACGCACATACGCATAATCAGACACACACACACACACACACACACACACACACACACGCACACACACATACACACACACACACACACAGACACACACACACACCAGCATACAGACTCACGCATGCTGAAGTGAGGGTGTTCTCATATTTGTACCACATATATGTAAATATAATAAATATAAATAATATATTATATGATATATATAATATATATATATAT
>NW_021825924.1:12500-13926 GCF_006345805.1 Octopus sinensis | reverse complement strand
GGCGCAAATTCCTCAATTTCCGAAACAAGAAATGCTCAACTTTCATCCTTTCATCCTTTCGGGTTGATGAATTAAGTACCAGTTGCATACTGAGGTCGATCTAATCGACTGGCACCATTCCCCACAATTTCGGGCCTTGTGCCTAGATAGAAAAGAAATATGTTTACATATATATATGTATATATATATATATATATATATATATATATATATATATATATAATATATTAATATATATATATATATATATAGTATATATATAATATATTATATTATATATATATATAAGATATATATATAGGCGCAGAGTGGCTGTGTGGTAATAGCTTGTTTACCAACCACATGGTTCCGGGTTCAGTCCCACACTGCGTGGCACGTTGGGCAAGTGTCTTCTACTATCGCCTCGGCCGACCAAAGCCTTGTGAGTGGATTTGGGTGACGGAACACTGAAAGAATATGTATATATATATATATATATATATATATATATATATATAATATATATAGATATATATATATTCGTATGTGTGTTTTGTGTGTCTGTGTTTGTCCCCCTAGCATTGCTTGACAACCGATGCTGGTGTGTTTATTCCCCGTTACTTAGCTGTTCGGCAAAAAGACCGATAGAATAAGTACTGGGCTTACAAAGAATAAGTCCCGGGGTCGAGTTGCTCGATTAAAGACGGTGCTCCAGCATGGCCGCATTCAACTGACTGAAACAAGTAAAGTATATATATATATATATATATGTGTGTGTGTGTGTGTGTGTGACCTCGTGAGCACCGCCAGCAATTTTTTTTCCTCTGTCTTCCTTTCTCGGGATCTTTCTTCTCCTTTGTTTCCGACGAAGAGCTCCGCTCGAAACGTTAAACCCTCCTTCTTCCCTTCTTTCCTGAGCGTCCAATAATACTTTATTTGTTCCACGTCCTCGCGTTGCTGTGTTTTTTTGTGTTTTCTTGTTTGGTTAACTTTATATATATATATATATATACATATATATATATATATATACACGGATGTATATATACACACATTGATTCTGCACACACGCGCAAACAAGCACGCAGATATGTTTATTCATGAACATGTGTGTGTTATAGGCGTGTGTAAATGCGTGCATGCTTCATGTATCTGTTGGTAAGTAATTTTGCATAAGTATGTGAACTTTAAGACGATCTCAGATTTCTTGACACTTTGACCGTTGACAACAGCCCTTGTTGCCAATATCTGCTGCTATATCTTGGTAAACACCGAATGCCGGCTTTCTCCAGATTACACTGTCTGTCTAATAATAATTGACCTTTCCCCAAATTGATACTTCTTCATGTCTCTCTCTCTCTCCCTAGTCGAAGCCTAAGTTGTGAATCTTGGTTCTGAAGGTCAAAGGTTACTTTTGTCAACCCTAACCGGCACTGAAGTACTACCA
>NW_021825924.1:0-7500 GCF_006345805.1 Octopus sinensis | reverse complement strand
CGCGATGTATGGGAGATGGAAAGGGTCGTTTTATGTACAGTGCAGTCAAGAAGTGATGTATGCGTAAGGTTATAAATCATCTAACAGTAATTGAGTTCGGATGTCACAGAAGGCGACTGGGATGTCTGTGTTCGTTGATAGTTTCCAAAATAAAGGAATTGTTTATTACAACAATAAAGAATTGATATTCCTTGTTGTCGCTGAAGAGGTCACAGGATGTGACGAAAGATTTCCAACAATAATAAACAATAATAAACAGGCGCAAGCGTGGCTGTGTGGTAAGAAGTTTGCTTTCCAAACACATGGTCCCGGATTCAGTCCCACTGCATGGCACCTTGGCCAAGTCTCTTCTTATATAGCCTTGTGAGTGGATTTGGTAAACGGAATCGGAAAGGAGTTCGTCGTATAATATATATATATATATATATATATAAAGCTGAAGTTGTCTGTGTACGGCAGGTTTGGTAGCCTTCAGCTAACACTATCTCCTCCGAGACCCTGCTGCTCAAGTTGACCAAAATTGAGAGTATGATAGAAGAAGGCTTGCTTTTCATTCCATAGAAGATAAAATTCAAATCGGACCATGTTAAGACCCAAAATTATTTACACCAAAAAGGTGCTTTTTTTTCTATGAAAATCCCTATTTTTTTAACGATTTTTTGACTGCTGTGTCGCCATTTTTCGGTGTATTTCAACTAGGAAAATGTTCACTTAAAGAGAATAGCAAGCTACATAATGCAAAATTTTTACTTTTCAAAAATTCAAATTCTAAAGGGTCGAAACAAACCCGAGCAACGCCGGGCGATACTGCTAGTATATATTATATATATATATATAATCATATATATAATTATATATATACTATATATTATATTATATATATATATTTGCGTGTCTGTGTTTGTCCCCCTACCATCGCTTGATAACCGATGTTGATGTGTTTACGTCCTCGCAACTTAGCTGTTCGACTAAAGGTGGTGCTCCAGCATGGTCGCAGTCAAATGACTGATACAAGTAAAAGAATAAAATTGAAGAGCGAATATACAGTGCGTGTGTTTATTTAGCAAGAAAAAAAAATGACCGTCCCCAAGTTTAACAATATATGTTTCAATACGCGATTTCACATCAGGAATCTTGCAAAACAAATACATGAACGTAAAAATTAATATTCAAATGAAGAGAGTGCATGTCTTTGGACGTATGCAAAGGTGTAGTAAATAAATGAGAAGATAAAGATCCTAAATCTTGTATCTTAGCAGAGAAGATCCGAAGTATAATCTATGAATAATATGTGGGCACTAGACAATAATATTTAGTTAAACGTTCGCGATAACATTCAATAACAATTATGGAATATAGAATGTTGCAGAGTTGAAGAAGGTGATAAATTATATATATAGCCCTCCAGATCATCATAGATCCTCCTCCATGTTTAACAATTGGAAGAAGGCAGTCTGGGTCAAATACTTCTTTTGGCTGTCTCTACTGCTCTAGGGACCAATTCTTTGCAATGTTTGTTTTTGAAAGTGGTGGTTTTTCTGTTTGTAACCCTCCCGTGAAATCCGGCTTTGTGCAGCTCTTGGCAAGCAATTTTTGTGGAAGTGGGTTCTTGAGGTAGTCATTAAGCTCTGCAGTAATTTTAGGAGCTGTACTTTTGTGATCCTATCTAACAATTCTCGTAAGAGTGCGACGGTCCCTATCTGAAAGTTTTGGTTTTCTTCAGGAGTTTTGCTTCGACGAGGTGGTTTTTTTCCCTCTTTCTCAAAGGTTGTCATTGCTTTCGAGACAGTACTTCTTGATATACCAAATATATCGGCTGTTTTCGTTACGCTAACGCCTGCCATACGAGCACCAACAATTTGACCTCTTTGAAAGTCCGATAGATCTATCATTTTAATGAATTTTCATTACCTTATTCTGATGATATCTGAAAAGAAACAACAATTTTAGCAAGACATATTAAGCAACACTAATAATAAATAAAAAAAACATGAATATAAACAAGCTTTTGAGGGTTTTATAGATATTTCAAAATTATGATGCTATGATGCTAGGTGTTTCCATTATTTTGTCCAACCCCTGTATAAATTCCACATAAACTTTCGCATGGAACTTTTGCGTGCCATGGCATTAAAATATGCGCTAAACTCATTCTCTGGCATGTGATATTAGACATGTGTGTATTTGTGTATGTGTGTGTGTGTGTGTGTGTGTGTATGTGTGTGTGTACGTATGTATGTATGTTTGCGCATGTATGTGTGTATGTATATATAAGCTTTGACGGTTTTATAGATATTTCAAAATAATGATGCTGTGATCCTAGGTGTTTCCATTATTTTGTCCAGCCTCTCTCTCTCTCTCTACCCTCCCCCCTCTCTCTCTATATATATATACGTATTGAAAAATGCTTATTTCGAATGAGTCAGAAAACAGTTGACCGTTGCTTATGGCTCCATATAAATCCATATACAGCCATCTTCCAATCAAGTATTTTTTCTTGGATTGTCTTTTGGTAGAATATTCATTCGAATAAATCATAGAGTGTATACAGGAGAGCAGAATAAACTAGAAGATTCGGTTATTCTCTTTATTTTAACATAATAAATTACATAATCTTTATAGGTGTTTCAGTGGCGTGTTTGTGCAGTAATCGTTACATAGATGATTATGCAATCACCTTAGAACATTGGATCTTCAGAAGAAAATAGTAATTTAATCCATCGTTAACTGCCAACTTCAGTTGGTAGGCAGAACAAAATGACTGCCTATAAATTTAGTTGAACATTCTATATATAGCAATTAAGAAAAAGAATTTCGTTATTTCTATTTTATTGCTGAGATGAAGAAAGAAGAAAAGGGAGAATGGTTACAAGCGTAATCAAGGTATTTGGGGAAAAGATGAAATCCAACGCCTAAGCTATCTTAGATCAAAGAAGCTTTCGAGTTAACGATGATAAATAGCTAAGAATTTAGTGGCATATAAAAGAGCCGGATAGTGCATACTTAATCATTCGTACATACAGACGCGTGCGCTCACACACACGCATATTCCTATGTGACTACGTATTTACCTACCGACGTATGTATATATCGCTACATTCAAGCATACCCATAAATATGTATAAGAAAGAAAATGTTCAACTACTCGCACAAATATACCAAGATTTGTTCGTCAATTTATGTATCTAAAATTGGTGTTCCTGGCTTGAAGGGTATCACGAAAGACTTGGTTGGAGGCCAAACCATTCGAGTTCTTTTACAGGGCTTGGAAAAACTAAAGGACCGCTGCAATAAGTGAGTGAATCTGAGAGGGGAATATGTCGAATAAAATCCTAATCAACTGACCCTCCTGTATTTTCTTTTATCCAAAGCCAGGAACTTTTCAGCACACCCTCGTAAATATATATATCATGTTGATTCGTTAGCTCCTGCACGCATTTTTTCTCTCCTTTTTTTCTCTCTCCGTGTTTCTTTTCTTTGTATCTTTCTGTTGAAGAGCGTAGGCTCGAAACGTAAAAGACTTGTTTTTTCTATTCCTGAGCGCCATACTAATACAATTGTTTGTTTGTACTACTCCACCTGCCTTCGTCTTTTGTTTATTTTCATAAAGCTTCCCGTTATATATATATATAATATATATATATATATATATATATATATATATATATATATATATATATATTGGTAGCTTGGCTTCGCTGAAGACGATTAGGAAGGCTGTTGTCCGTCCACGTCGTCTGCATGCTCGTTTGTCGTCTGCACGCTCGTTCGTCTCTGATCAGGCCGATGTCGGATTGAAATATCCGATTGCAGTGATGACAGTGGGGTATAGTTGTTCAGGGTCTGATGCTGTAGGTGTATTGTTTTTTCGCTTCTGACTTTTGTCTTCAAGAAAGGCACTGCGGGAGATTTCAAAGGAAGAAGCAACATCGCTGACAGCATGACATCAAGCGACGCGGTCAACTGTTAGACTGGACTACTTCCGATAATCAATGTGACAAACGCTAAGGGACTGTAATGTTTCCTTGGTGCCCCACTGTTGGGGTGACCAATGGTGAGCTCACCCTACATGATGTAGGCGGTGGTCTCTCGTCCTGTTAACGTGCCTTACCCAACACAGTCGTGTCTTAAGTAAAATGGCTTCCAGGCTAGTGACCTTTTCTCGCTCGAAGACCTCAGTGTTGGTGATGTAGTCGCTCCAGTAAATGTTGAAAATGGTACGGAGGCAGCGTTGGGGAAAATGTTCGAGGAGTCTGAGATGATAGCAGTAGAGGACCCAGGATTCAAAGCCATATAGGAGCGTTGTGAGCACGACGGCCCTGTAGATGTTGACTTTTGTGCGGATCTTAAGATGCTTGTTTGTTGTTACACATACGCTTGTACAGTTTGTTAAATGCTTTGTTTGCCTTTGCAATCTGTTGTCAATTTCTTTGTGGATGCTCGTATCTGATGAGATGGTACATCCAAGATAAATGAACTATTGGATGTGCCATCGATTTGCGGTGCTCTAGCATGGCCGCAGTCAAATGACAAACAATTAAAACAGTTAAAGAGTAAAGGAAAACATAAATACATACATGCATACATGATTACATTAGCTAAAATATTAGCTAATACGTACATTAGCTAAAACAACTTTCACTTATTTCATATGGTTATGCAATTCTTGTTACGATGCAATTTGTTAATTATGTATGCGTATGTTTCAGTGTGTGTGTGTATGTGTATGTGTGTGTGTGTGAGTGTGAGTGTGTTATGATATAGATGATATAGATATAGGTAGATGAATATGCTTATCATTGTATATCTTGGTTTTATGCATGTATATGTATGTGTGTGTGTCTGTGCATATATATATAGGGAGACAGAGAGAGAGAGAGAGAGAGAGAGAGAGAGAGAGAGAGAGAGTGAGAGAGAGAGTGAGAGAGAGAGAAATAGAGAGATAGGTATATAGATATAAGTATATACATATATACATAACATGCACATATATATATGCATATATATATATGTATATATATGTATACACACACACATATATATATATATGTATGTATGTATGTATATATGTATGTATATATGTTTATCATGTATGTGTGTTTATGTACATACATATGTACTTGTGGTATGCGCCTACCTGCGCGTGCGCGTGTGTGTGTGTGTGTGTGAGTGTGTGTGTTTTAATCGTATCCTTGGATTAAGAGGGATTAAATTTGAGGTTTCTTTAATCTTATACATTATTCATTCATTCATTTATTTATCCTTTCATTTAGGTATTTATTTATTTAGACGCTTGAAAGTCCTTCAATTCTGTCAAGGTAGCATCTTCACTGCTTACTTACCTTGATTACGTTGTTGCTGCTGTTCTTGTTGTTGCTGTTGCTCTCCTTGTTACTGTTGCTGTTGCCGCGACTGTTGTTGTTGTTGTTGTTATTGTTGTTGCTGTTGTTAGTCTGTAGATCGTCCGCATCGTTCGAGCATCTAAAAGTATATACCCTGTTGTAATATTTGGAGGCGCAATGGCCCAGTGGTTAGGGCAGCGGACTCGCGGTCGTAGGATCGCGGTTTCGATTCCTAGACCGGGCGTTGTGAGTGTTTATTGAGCGAAAACACCTAAAGCTCCACGAGAGCTTCGGCAGGGGATGGTGGTTGATCCCTGCTGTATTCTTTCACCACAACGTTCTCTCACTCTTACTTCTGTTTCTGTTGTACCTGTATTTCAAAGGGCCGCCTTGTCACTCTCTGTGTTCACGCTGAATATCCCCGAGAACTACGTTAAGGGTACAGTGTCTGTGGAGTGCTCAGCCACTTACACGTTAATTTCACGAGCAGGCTGTTTCCGTTGATCGGATCAACCGGAACCCTCGTCGTCGTAACCGACGGAGTGCTTCCACATGTAATATTTAATTACCTCCCTTTACGCTCTTCAGGAAATATTTCCTTAGCATCGACACATGATATATAATACACATATCCGGTTATGTAGGACTTTTTCATGCACCAGAATAACATGGGACTTATGAAAGGGAAGCTTTATATTTCTCAGAGCTTTGGTAGAACCGGTAAATAAGTCTTACAACAAACATGGACGTATATATTTTTATTCTTTTATTCTTTTACATATTTCAGTAATTTGACTGCAGCCATACTGGAGCACCGCCTTGAAGTGCTCTCGTCGAACAATTGGAACACAGGACTTATTTTCAAGCCTAGTACTTATTCTATCGGTCTCTGTCGAACCGCTAAGTTACGGGAACATAAACTCACCAACACTGTTTGTCAAGCGATGATGGAGACAAATACACACACATACATACGATGGGCTTGTTTCAGTTTCCGTCTACCAAATCCACTCACAAGGCTTTGGTCCGCCCGAGGCTATAGTAGAAGAACCGGTGACCGGTTGGGAAGCAAACTTCTTACTCTAGACCTGTTGTCCTGATCCAGGATCCATATGATCCCTAGAGGTCCATGTAAGGAGCGACAACAAACACAACAACAGCCACACCAACAACAATCCTTTCTGCTATATGCGCAAGACCTGAAATTTTGGGTGTAAGATTAAGTCGATTACATCGATCCCAGTGCGTAACTGGTACTTGACTTATCCACCCCGAAAAGATGAAAGACAAAGTCGACCTCGGCGTAATTTGAACTCAGAGCGACGAAATGCCACTGAGTATTTTGACCGGCGTGCTAACGATTCTTATTTCTTTATTGCCCACAAGGGGCTAAACTTAGAGGGGACAAACAAGGACAGGTAAAGGGATTAAGTTGATTACATCGGCCCCAGTACACAACTGGTACTTAATTTATCGACCCCGAAAGGATGAAAGACAAAGTCGACCTCGGCAGAATTTGAACTCAAAGGGGCTACACATAGAGGGGACAAACAAGGACAGACAAACCAATTAAGTCGATTATATCGATCCCAGTGCGTAACTGGTACTTAATTAATCGACCCCGAAAGGATAAAAGGCAAAGTCGACCTCAGCGGAATTTGAACTCAGAACGTAGCGGCAGACGAAATACCGCTAAGCATTTCGCCCGGCGTGCTAATGTTTCGGCCAGCTCGCCGCCTTAAATACATATTTCTTTACTACCCACAAGGGGCTAAACACAGAGAGGACAAACAAGGACTGACAAACGGATTAAGTCGTTTATATCAACCCTAGTGCATAACTGGTACTTATTTAATCGACCCTGAAAGGATAAAAGGCAAAGTCGACCTCGACGGAATTTGAACTCAGAACGTAGCGGCAGATGAAATACCGCTAAGCATTTCTCCCGGCGCGCTAACGTTTCTGCTAGCTCGCCGCCTTAATGATGATGATGATGAAGGTGATGACGATGAGGATGACGACGATGATGATAACAATAATAATAGTGGTGATAATGATTTCTTTAGATTTGCAAATCAACGTAGGCAAAAATGTTACGTAGGTTTAGTGGAAATTGCGGAGGCTGGATGCTTTCAGTCTTTACCATTCTCTCTTCCGA
>NW_021825923.1:2500-14029 GCF_006345805.1 Octopus sinensis | reverse complement strand
GTATCGCCATAAAACATATCAAGTGGATTTAGTTGACAGGGCTATGGTCATCTTTAAAGACAGGTAAGATAACAAAGGAAGTGAGTCGCTCTATGTCGATCCCAAGCTGTGTAACAGACACACACACACACAAACACACACATACACAAACACACACACACACACGCGTATGCATGCTTTCGAATTCTATGTCTATCTTAGCAAATTTGGCAACATGTATCTATCTATCTATCTATCTATCTATCTATCTATCTATCTATCTATCTATCTATCTATCTATCTATCTACATGTCTTTCTGTCTGTCTCGGTGGCTAACTACCTATCACTATGTGCGTATGTATGTAAGAAGTCTTTGTGTTTAGTGTAAATTTCGAATGCGGTTGGGCATCTTTGTGTGATGTTTTATTTTATTTCATTTGTGTGTGTGTGTGTGTGTGATTTGGTATAGAGGAAGCTGCTGTGTCCATGGCCTTTGCAGGAACTGTAACACTAAGGTTACAAGAAGGGGCTGAAAAGTTTCTGGCTTTAAGGGCATCATGAAAATCCTGGTTGGAGGCCCAATCTTCCGAGTTATTTTACAAGAACTGAAGGACCACTGTAATGAGTGGGTGAATCCGAGAGGGGAATATGTTGAATAAAATCATAATTAACTGATCCTCCTGTATTTTCTTTTACTCGAAACCAGGAACTTTTCAGGATCCATCGTAACTGCTTTCCAATTGAATGGCCTCTATTCAGCGGCTATATGCAAATTATGGGCAGGTGTGACATTCCGGATGGCAGACATTCCAAGGGAGCAACAAGCAGGAAATGATCTTAGTGGAACACCTGAGGACCTGAACACATTTTGAATGAGGAGAGGTGGAAAGATGAATTAATATAGCAGCTGCATTGCCTTAACTATAGGACCATTACTCAATGGTGGATCATACGTAAACATTATCGCTGCTCAATATTTGATAAGTACGGAAAAAATTTATGGTCTTGAAGAGAATGCATTCGAGAAGAACGATCGTCGGTTATGATGAAGGCTAACAATCGTGAATGTTATAGTAACAAGTTGTTCGTGTTTAGTCGGGTGAACTGTACGCAGTGCAAATAACGATTTCTGTTGATTGGCCGATATAAGCACTGATCAGCAAACAGTTTCATTTGCTGAAATTTTAAACAAAGCCAGTGGTTTTTTTAGGCTCAAAGGTCTGTGTGCTTCTGGCTAACGAGATACCAGTGTCTCAGAATCTCTTACGCACGACTGTGCCGAGTGTGTTATGAACACAGTCATCGTAAAAGTCAGTTGCTCTCCTGTGACATACACAGCAGCGACTAGTATATTTTGTTTGAATTTGCCAGAACGTATTAAGAATAAATATGCAAAGGAAGGAGGCAAAGTAATGATTTCTTATTATATCTCGCAATATCTTATATCTCGCAAAAAGGTAGTGGGTAGCGATTTTATTCACTACTTCAGGGAGTGACGACCCTGCCTGACACGAGTTACGGGCTCAGCTGGCTCCGGCTGACAGTACCCGGTATGGGCCCCTATCCAGGGTTATGGAAAGGAGACAACCTTCAAAGAAATCCGTAGTGGAGCCCCGTAGGCGGTTTAGTGTTCGACTCGACACTCTTCCGGCAGCTCCTGCAACCAAGCTGGTGCCAAACGTAATACTCTGCACTCCTTTGGACTACGTCAGCAAGGTCGAGAGAGGAATCCTGACGATTGGGCTACCCAGGATTTTCTTACATCTAGCCCAGACCTGTGCAAAACTGGAGAGGTCACTTCAGTGCTGCTGTAAAAAGTGGCAGCTACATCTGCATCACCTGCCAGAGGGAGTGTTTGTCGAGGATAGGACTACACATCCACAGCAGGAGATGTAAATGACTTGAAATGTAAGAACCAGACTGGATTAGTTTATGTGCAGCTCCATTGTCTCCCGAGACAAAAGGATGCCAACAATATTATATCTCGCAATGAAGGCGGTGACCTGGCAGAATCGTTAGCACGCTGGACGAAATGCTTAGCAGTATTTTGCCCATCGCTACGTTCTGAGTTCAAATTCCACTGAGGTCGACTTTGTCATTCATCCTTTCAGGGTCGAGAAAATAAGTACCAGTTAAACACTGGGGGACGATGTAATCGACTAGCCCCTCCCTTCAAATTTCAGACCTAGTAGAAAGGATTATATGTCGTGATATTTGTATATTTGTAATGTTGAGGGTGGCGACATCAACATGACTCTATTGGACGATGTTTCTGAGGGTTCTGTTCATAGAGTCAGGGCATATTCGGCGCAAGGGATCTAGAGTGCATCTGGATGACGCTTGAGTGCAAGAGATTTGTGTTGCAGTGTTCCATTATTGGAGGTGATGGCATGTGGAAAGAACGTTGGTGCATAGGAGGGAGATTGTGAAAAGCATTTCGCTCCAAACAGCCTAATTGAGTAAGACTAGAACTACACTGACAGAACTGTCTCCACAGTATACCCTACGTGATTAGGCTCTTAAAGCGGTATGGTCCAATTTAAAGGTGAATAGACTTATTACTAGCAGATCGACGGACCGCATAAAGGCTTCCACATCTGTGCGATGTTTGTGGTTGTGGTACGATGTGACGAAAGCGCAGTTAGGTAAGGGAGTCGACGTCAGTGGCAGCGGCAGTGATAACGTTGGGAGGGGCTGTGGTGGTGTTGTAAATGGTGTTGGAGGAGATGATTGTGGTGTGAATGGACTGGGCCACTGAGGCCTGTGATGGTGGTTGTAATGGAGGCGGCGTTGCCGCAGCTGCTGCTGCTGCAATGAGGCGTCAAGAGTAACGATGGACATTAGTGATGGTGGTGGTGGTGGTGGTGGCGGCGGCGGTGGTGGTGGTGGTGATGGCGGTGGTGGTGGGATCTCGCCGAAGCAGGTGCTTCCTCCATTGTGTCATGCTGTTGTCAAATTTATCAAAGATAATAACCTCTCAACTCTTTAAATACCACCATCAGCCTACTTCACGTACCACCCCCGCTCCTCCACGTACCGTCCCCCATCCGCTCCATCCCCCACCCGCTCTACGTACCACCGGGTTCTGCTGTCACGTGATTACTTGACCTCATAATCCGATCAACGCTCAAGCAAAACACATACTCATACAGATGCATGCATACACACACACGCGTGCGCGAGCAAGCGCACATACACACGAACATGCATACACACGCACACGCGCAAACACCGCCCCCATACACACACACTATCTTTCACATACGCATACACGAGCCAGCCACTCACACACACGCAAATGCGATACTTAGGCATACATTCTTTGATACATATATACGTATGTGCATGCGAGGATGGGGTATGTGTGCAAACGAGCGTGTATTTGTGTATCTGTAAGTATATATATATATATATATATAAAACATTATTGGTGAATTGAAGAAATGGAGCTGAACGCAGATTGAACAGAAATCGTTTTATTTCATTCTACACGTGTTTCGAAAGGCACAAATTACCAAAATCCGATTGAATAATGGGACCATATTGTGTCTTTCTCTTCAGGAAGAAAAAAGGAAATCCGTTGGAAAAACAAAAACAGAACAGAGGCGGAGCAAAAACAAAAACAAATCGAACTATGCTCCTAAGAGCCCATGGCGAAACTGTTTATCAGTGTATGTTGAGAACCGGTGGCTGAAGAATTCAACGGGTCAGGCATCGGTAAATCATGTGGGTGAGGGTGTATAGATGTTCTTTGTGACCGAGAATAAAGTTCTGACTATTAAGGAATATTGGATGTTTTATAAGGGGCGAGAAAAAATCTACTTAGAGACGTGTGTGTGTGTATACTGTTCTATATATGTGTGTGTTGGCGTAGGGGTAGAAAACATTTTTGTGTACGTGTGTGCGTTAAACTTTTGATTAATCTACTACAAGATTATTCATCTTTCTATTTCACATTATATATATATATATATATATTCGCATATAACTGCATATATATATATATATATATATATATATATATTATATATATATATAATATATATATATATATATATATTTAAGTAGATGAATGAATTATCCTATGTTTATCGTCAGCATGGAAAATTCGTTAACCGAAACCTGGGTAGCAAATTCACGTCAGAAAACACGGTTGAAGCGACCTGTCAAGGGTAGAAACTCCGGGTTCATGTGTAGAAATTTGTGTTGTATATGAATAAATGAAAGAATGGAGTCGAACGAAGATGTTAACAAAATTACTTTGCTCTCGACATATGTTTCGAAGACAGCATGTTTTCATTCCAAAGGAATAAAGGGTGCATTATGCAATCTTCTTATCAGGAAAGCAAGGGAGCCTCTCTCGACAACAAGACAAACAAAAATTTCGATGATTGCCTACATGGTAAACAAAGCGATAATGAGTGTTTTTAAAAAAAAAACCGTTAGAAGAATTGACGTCAAAGTTAGATAGTAGGAAGAGAAGGGATAAAGGAATAAGTGGAGAGGGAAGGGTACGTTGATTGAAAGAATGTTCGAAGGCTTAGGAAAGAATTTCTGTATAGTAGTGGGGTGGACGTAAAGCTAATTGTTCAAACCACAGTGACTATCGTTGTCATTTATATGAGTAGAAAGTGTGTTTCTGCCAGTGTTTACGTTTGTATGATTTTTCTATGAGTGTGTTTACTAGGGGAACCTTAGAGAAAAGAATATGGAAGAGTTCAGAATTACAAATGTTACAAAATCTCCTGCCCTTATCAAAAGGAAAGGATACAGACAGTATGAACCAATCTAACTTGAAAATTATATTGTTGTCTTTAAGACGCCAAACTAATTTACTTAGCCCTGTACTATGTCGTTTCTTTACTATCCCTGAATGTTGAATAGTGGTTTGAAATTCTCGTGGATAACTGGGAAGTGGACGCTCCTATATAAAAGAAGACATCGGTAGCGGAAGAAATTCTACACTGGTAAATAGAATTCTTAATCTTAGAATTACTAGACACAAATTTAATTCTGTTGGGGTTGTCCTCCGAGATCGAAACGAAGTTTTTATTGTTATAATTGTTGTTACTATTATTATTAGCGCTAACAACTACACTATTTCTATTATTGCTTTCCTAATGAGAAGATTGCATAATGCACCCTTTATTCCTTTGGAATGAAAACATGCTGTCTTCGAAACATATGTCGAGAGTAAGGGAATTTTGTTAACATCTTCGTTCGACTCCATTCTTTCATTTATTCATATATATATATATAATAATATATATATATATATATATATATTATAATATATATATATATATGTGTGTGTGTGGTGTGTGTGTGCGTGTGCGTGTGTGTGTGTGTGTGTGTGTGTGTATATGTATACTCTTTTACTTGTTTCAGTCATTTGACTGTGGCCATGCTGGAGTACCGCCTTTAGTCGAGCAAATCGATCCCAGGATTTATTCTTTGGAAGCCTAGTACTTATTCTATCGGTCTCTCTTGCTGAACCGCTAAGTTACGGGGACGTAAACACACCAGCATCGGTTGTCAAGCGATGTTGGGGGATAAACACAGATACACAAACATATACGCACACACACATATATATATATACATATATACGACGGGCTTCTCTCAGTTTCCGCCTACCAAATCCACTCAAAAGGCTTTGGTCGGTCCTAGACTATAGTAGAAGACACTTGCCCAAGGTGCCACGCAGTGGGAATGAACCCGGAACCATGTGGTTCGTAAGCAAGCTACTTACCACACAGTCACTCCCGTATGTATATATATATATATATATATATATATATATATTATCATTGTAAACATTTATATATAGGCTGTATGTATATATATGTCTTCAATGCAATAGGCATACATATGCACGTACATATTCATGTACACGTACTCATGCATAGAAACACAGATATACATGCACATACACACTCATATATGGCACTCCGTCGGTTACGACGACGACTGTTCCAGTTGATCCGATCCGATTCACAAGCTTGCACGTGAAATTAACGTGCATGTGGCTGAGCATTCCATAGACAAGCGTACCCTTAACGTAGTTCACAGTGAGCTCCAGCGTGGCACAGACTGTAACAGGGCTGGCCCTTGGAATTGCAGGTACTGCTCATTTTTGTCAGCTGGGTGGACTGGAGCAACGTGAAATAAAGTTTCTTGCTCAAGGATACAACGCACCGCCGGGAATCGAGCACACGATCTTGCGATTGTGAACTGAGTACCCTAACCACTAAGCTACGCGCCTTCATAAACACGCCCGCGCACACAGACACACATACACACACACAGAAGAAATTGTACATGAACGGACGCAGAGCGAAGACACGTAAAGGCAGTTAGACATATACACACACACACATACACACACACATACATGTACGCATGAGATAAATGCAATTAGAAACATGTGCGCAAATACTGCAACAGATGCACGCAAGCACATAGATATACACTTGCAATCACACACATTTATGCATATACGAAATCTTGTAACTGACGTACCTATAAATAAAACAATAATCATAGGTCCTTCTCGAGCCATATACCAATAAGCTCGGTTTCCCGGATTCTGTGAATATACTGGGTGGACCAAAAGTCACACACCAAAAGAAAATTCAATGTGCTCCAAGAATTGTCCAAGATGTATGCATACACAATTGGGTTTAATAAATAAAATAATGATGAACATGTACTTAAACATGTTGAAATAATAATAATAATAATAATAATGACAATAACATAATAATAATAATGTAATATAAATAAAATGCCGAATGTTTTGGTGCATGTCTTTTGGCCCACCCTGTATTGTCTCCGACATGTGAACGAAAGGATCCATCACAGAGTTATATATGTTTGTCACCTGAGTGGACGGGTGCAACGCGAAATGAAGAGTTTTGATCGAGAGCACAATCTATAACCCGGTTCTGGATTCGAAAATGCAGTCTCACGATTATAAAGAGGAGCACTCTAACTAAGTCAGTGCCTTCACCCGTCTGTAAATAGATTACATGGGAAAATGCGAGCAAGAGCAATAAAATTCTTAAGATTATAAACCTGGAAAAGTACAGGACAAGTTGTTACACTCGGAAAAGTTCAGGACAACTTATTAAACCTGGTAAAGTACAGAACAAGAAAATTCTTACTTAAAATATTTCAGCTAAGGATAAAATTTCAAATAAAATATTTCGAAAAAATATATATTATGAAACAAAAATAAACACAAAATTTATTACACGAATCTGTTACCACCACGACAGTCAACTATTTGACGCCGAATACGAGTTTGATGTTGAATACATCCACGAATTTTCCGCTCAGATAGCTCTTCCCAAGACTGCAAGACGGCTTCGTGCAATTCATGCCTCGTTGTAGGGTTTTCAGTTCAACTTTATCGGCCAAAACTTTGAAAATGCCTTCATCTAATGGATTCCACGTGTAAACATGTGATGAATAGAACTCACTGAATAAATCTTAATTAACTGTGTTGTTAATTGTATGCACCTGACATATGCTAACGTGTATGCAGCCAGACTTTTCACACAGCGGATAGTTTTTATTAAAACTAAAAGATTCATTACAAGTTATTACTTCTAGTAAAAATAAAAAATAGCTCAAAATATTTTTTGCACTCTAAAATGTTCATTTTTAAAATTATAGGCTGACTATAAAGGAAAAATGACAGAACTGTGAAATCTTGCATGCAATGCATAAAATTCAAATCTTATTAATAACTGCATTGATTCTGAACAGGTAAATTGATATCTGACTGTTCAAGCACGACGTAGTGGAGGCACATGGCCTAGTGGTTAGAGCAGCGGACTCGCGGTCGAGGGATCGCGGGTTCGAATCTCAGACCGGATGATGTGTGTGCTTATGAGCGAAACACCTAAGCTCCACGCGGCTCCAGCAGAAGGTAATGGCGAACTTCTGCTGACTCTTTCGCTACAACTTTCTCTCACTCTTACCTCCTACATCTTGTAGTTCACCTGCGACGGATCGGCGTTCCGTCCAGGTGGGGAACCTATACGCCAAAGAAACCGGGAAACCGGCCCTTGTGAGCCAAGCGTGGCTCGGGAAGGAACAAAACAAGCAAGACCCCAAAAGTAATTAGTGCAACCGCAGAGATGGTAGCATCATCACTGCGATACCAGTTGCTGCAATACAGCCCTGTATTTAAATTTTCATCATCACTGCGATACCAATTACTGCGATACAGCCCTGTATTTAAATTTCCATCGACACCGAAAGGATGGAAAGCAAAGAGGACATCGGTGGATATTGAACTCATAGCTCAGAAATGTCTTCTGATGCTCTAGCGACTTCGTCAATTCACTGTTTCAGGTTCAGTGGAGATTAAGCCGTTGCTCACTCCAGCCATCACATTTAAGCCGTCATGAAAACCAAACTCCCAAGACTTTTTAGAATAACAGTCTGGGTTTACTGACTGCTCGATATTGGTTTTTAAAATTCATCCAGATTGAATAACGCTCTTATTTAACAGCTTGAAAAATTAGACAAGGCAGATTCAAGTCCGAAATCTTCGTCCAAAAATACAACGCAAAACTGCACGAAGAGTAAGCTCATGACGCAAGCATAGTTATTTTAATAACCTAAAGAATCCAGCGCCTTCTCTCAGTGCATACAATATATAAATACATGGTGATTGCCTGCTCCTTGCAGAACTTTGCTCTTCTTGTACTTATATTTGCTCATTCCTAGCGTGAGATCTTCAATAACTTTCGAACCCTGGAAGGGGTTTGAAGAGCTGATGACAAATAATACAGTAGTGTCTTATTTCAGCATTCACTCAATTTTCCGCTCGTTTATTATGAATGTTCAAGTGTCGCTTCAATCCTCCGCATGATCTGTAGGGTTTTTCTTTTTGATAGATATTGCATTGAAACTTATGACCCAGAATCAGATTCTGATAGTTGATTTTTGCCTTATCGACATAGGCGAGCTGATACGATCTCATACCAGCGTGAGATATGCATACTTCTGTGCACAAAGAACGTTGAAAGAAGGAATATGAAATTTTCGCAACGCTATTGATAGTAATCTCATTTTAAAGAAATTTTCTTTTAATTTCAGAGTGCTTAACTCCGTCATGCTCAAAATCCTTAACACTACTCCAAATCGTAGCTCGTCGCATGTAATTCAAAACTTTTGTATCATAATTTAAGGCATTTAAAATTTGATTTTAAAGAACCTTAATATTTTTTCTTCGGCTCAGTTTTTTTTTCTCTTTCCGGGCATACGTGGTGGTATCAAAAGGTTTCCGGACTATTAATGTTTAATGAACAATGACTTATTTACCCAAGTCTTAACTTCATTTCTTTCGAAATAGTCACCTTATGCAGCAATACACAGGTCCTAGCGATCCTAACACTTTTGGAACCCTGCCCGGAGGTCGTTCTCCGTAAGCTCACTATAAAGTATTTGTTTGGGAATGCGCTAATCCTCTATACGGATGAGTGGGTCTGTCTATCATAGTTGATTCCCAATAAGGCTGGATTGGACTGATGTGATCCTAGCTTCGACAAGAACCTCAGTACCAGGAATGAGTGAGGACCAGATTATTCTGAGTATGTGATGGAGATATTTCTGGTGAAATCTTTCCAACATTTTTAGATGACACATGTATACTGCCCATAGATACACACATACATACATACATACATACGTACATACATACATACATACATACATACATACATACATACATACATACATACATATATATATACATACATGCATCCAGAGATGCAGGACTAGCAGGTAAAGCAGCAAAGTGTAACATCGATGCAGACTTTGTGGAGCTAACAAGGAACATATCACCTACATCAGTTGTCCATCACTGGAACTGTAAAAGCCTGTAAAATTTCCAGAAGTTTGTCATCTAAGTATATATGAGCATATCTAGATATATAACCATATGCATGAAAATACATACATAGATAAAAAACAAAACATACAAATCTGCACATATACATACAAAAATACCCTGTTGATGTTCGAAATTCCGATGAAAGAGCCTTGGATCTAGGTTAGAAGCCGGTTCTTTCTCTATTGATAAGAAATCTTGAAATAAAATAGAATAATGACATGCATGCATATATACATACATACATACATACATACATACATACATACATACATACATACATACATACGTATATATGAAATTAAACTGCACTGGTGGTAAGGGTCTAGATCTTGAGTTTTGGAGTTGTGGGGTGCACGGAGTTACCCTTAATGACCATCATTGCCAGGTCTCTCAATGCCCCACCAACAGGTTAAATACATTTCCAAGGTGGTTGAGCAAGCTCCCGTTATTTTTGACAAAGCCTTGGGGAAAGCACTCTTATAGGAGAAAAATATTCGGACAAAACTTGCAGTGAAAATAGTACCAGCCATCTTGAATATGCATTTAAATCTAGTGATGTATAGATGTCTCATTATCATTTCATTTCTTCATGCGTTTTGTATTTTATAAAGTCCTATGATTATGGAGTGGAGACACATAACCTAGTGGTTAGAGCAGTGGACTCGCGGTCGCGGGATCACGGGTTCGAATATCAAACCGGGCGACGTGTGTGTTTATGAGCGAAACACCTAAGCTCCGCGCGGCTCCGGCTGAAGGAAATGGCGAACTTCTGCTGACTATTTGCTGACTCTTTCCTCCTGCATCTTGCAGTTCACTTGCGATGGACCGGCTCCCGTCCAGGTGGGGAACCTATACGCCAAGGAAAGCGGGTAATAGGCCTTTATGAGCCAGGCGGGGCTCGAGAAGGAACAAACATGATTTTGAATGTGTAGCGTGAAAAGTCAAGGATGAAAATGATGGAAATGGCTATCATCTGACCAGATGAGGCAATCATCATGTGTGTATGAACGTGCGTGTATACGTATATGTATATCTATGTACAAACTATGGGGGTTAGTTCACAGGTGATCTAATGATTAGGTACGCTAGGTAAGTGCAGTAACGGATTACTAGGGCTCCAATGTTATATCCGAGATTTTAGCTATGGCGCCATTGCAGATTTCCGATGCAGCGGATATATAATTGTTAAAGAGGACAACAAATATTAAGGCAAGGCAAGCATCTAAAATCGAGATATATATATGTATATACATACATACATATATATATATAATATATATATATATATATATATATATATATATATATATATATTATATATTTGTGCGGGTGCTGTATTTGCCCCCACACACCAACCATCAATTCACAACGCTGTTGTGTGTTTACGTCTCCGACTTCTACTCTAGCCTCGGGCCGACCAAAACCATATGAGTAGATTTGGTACACGGAAACTGAAAGAAGCCAGTTATATGTATATATATGTGTGTGTGTGTGTGGTGTGTGTAGAGAGAGAGAGAGAGAGAGAGAGAGAGTGATTGTGTGTGTGTGTCTTTGTGTTTGTGTTTGTTCTCCATCGCCTCTTGACAACTGGTGTTGGTGTGTTTACGTCCCCGTAATATAGCGGTTCGGCAAAAAGAAC
>NW_021825922.1:7500-13496 GCF_006345805.1 Octopus sinensis | reverse complement strand
CACCCCACACACATTTTTTAATTCTTTCACCTGTTTCAGTTTTTTGGACTGTAGCCATGCTCCATCACCTGTCTTCCAACAGTTTTTTTTCATAGCTGATTACACACACCCCACACTGCACACACATATACACACACATGTATATATTAACGCTAGTACAGTGTCTACATAAGATACATTTCTAGCATGTAAAAATTACCTGTTAAAGGGTAGTTTTCTTTTGTGTTTAAATGTACACTATTTTAAAATATATATATATAATATATATATATATATATATATACACCGTAAATCCTTGAATATAATCATGCATTTTTTTGTCCCAAATTTAAAGGTCAAGTCCCTTGTACGTATTATACACGAGGTTAAAAATGAAATTATTTTCTAAGCAATGTCCGAGTCTCTATTTGCTGTCCGACAATGTTTATTCCAACACATTTTGTGATGTCGGAGCAAAAATACCTTAAGCTAAGCCTGAAAGCAATGAAGTCATAAAAGAATCATCCATAACTTGCATTGAGCCACATTTATTAAACGTTATTACTGTTATTTCTTTATTTTCTGCAAAAAAATGCACAAAAAAGCTTACACGTTTGCATTATGTTATATATACAATAATAATAAAGGATATTATCGTATACATTTTTACAAACCAAGGACGTTATATAGACCTCCTTGACTCAAGTTAGAGAAGGGGTGCGTATTATACACAAGGTTTAGGTTTTCCAGAGGTACAGCCCCCTAAAAATCCCCTGCGTATTATACTCAAGGGCGGACTATACTCGAGGATTTACAGTATATATATATATACATATATATATATATACACATGTGAGTTCATACAAATGAACTGACTTCATTTGTCGGGTCTTCGCAGTCACAGCGTATCTCCAGGGGTCTCGGCCTTTTGTCATTGCCTCTGTGAGGCCCAACGTTCGAAGATCATGCTTGACCATCTCCTCCCATGTCTTCCTGGGTCTACCTCTACCCCGGATACCTTCAACTATTTGGGAGTGGCACTTCTTCATACACCTCTCCTCATCCATCCGTAGTACATGACCATACCAGCGCAGATGTCTCTCTTGCATGCCACATCCAATGCTTCTTATGTCCAACATTTCTCTTAGGGCGCTACACTCTGTCGTGTGTGCACACTGACATTACACATCCAGCAGATCATGCTAGCTTCATTTCTTTTGACCTACACATGTCCTCCGCAGTTCGCACACATGCATTGCACAATCTACCTTTCACTCTGAGCGAGGAGACCCTTGTCACCAGTAGGGGTAGAAGCTTCCTAAACTTTTGCCCAGCTATTCTTATTCTCGTGGTAACACTCTCTGAGCATCCACCTCCACTACTAACTTGGGTCACCTAGGTAGCAGAAACTATCAACTCTAGTTTTCTTCTCTCCCTGGAATGTGATGGAATCTGTTTTCTGAGTATCTGTGGTGCCAATTGCCCCTGTGCATCTGCTGCACATGAAAGCTATCTTATCAGTTAATTTTCCTTTGATGTTGCTGCACCTCTTATGCGTCCATAGCTTACACTGGGTACATCTTATGGAGTTTCTACCTACACCTTTTCTACAGATCAAGCAGGGCCACCTACCTGAAGGTAGGTGTGATGAGTTTGCCTTCCTGCTTGCTAGAACTTTGGTCTTTGCTACTTTGACTCTAAGGCCTTTTGATTCGAAACCTAGCTTCCACAGCCAGAATTTCTTTTCTAGTTCTGGTAGTGATTCTGCATCGAGGGCCAAGTCATCAGCATAGAGGAGCTCCCAGGGGCAACCCATCTTGAATTCCTCTGTTATTGCCCGGAGGACAATGATTAGGAAGCAAACCTCTTAATACACAGCCATGCCTTCACCTTGTATATATATATATATACAACAGGTTTCTTTCAGTTTCCATCTACCAAATTCACTCACAAGGCTTTTGATGGCCCAAGGCCATGCAGTGGGACTGAACCCAGAACCATGTGATTGGGCAGCAAACCTCTTACCACACAGCCACTCCTGCACCTTGTATATATACTCTTTACTCTTTTACTCTTTTACTTTGTTTCAGTCATTTGACTGCGGCCATGCTGGCCACCGCCTTTAGTATAGCAATCGCCCCGGGACTTATTCTTTGTAAGCCCAGTACTTATTCTATCGGTCTCTTTGCCAAACCGCTAAGTACGGGGACCATAAACACACCAGCATCGGTTGGCAGGCAATGCTAGGGGGACAAACACAGACACACAAACAACACACACGCATATATATATATACATATTACGACGGCCTTCTTTCAGTTTCGTCTACCAAATCCACTCACAAGGGTTTGGTTGGCCCGAGGCTATAGTAGAAGACACTTGCCCAAGGGTGCACGCAGTGGGACTGAACTAGAGCTTCCTGAAGATTTCTCTTGATGAAACAGTTCTAGTCCTGTAGAAGCTCCTTCATATAATAATATATAATATATATAATATATATATACGACAGGCTTCTTTCAGTTTCCGTCTACCAAATTCACTCACAAGGCTTTTGTTGGCCCAAGGTGCCACACAGTAGGACTGAACCCAGAACCATGTGATTGTGAAGCAAACCTCTTACCACCCAGCCATGCCCTTCACCCATGTATAACAGATACACACGCAGTAATGTGGAGTGAAATAAGTCTTTAATAATAAGGAGCAAGAAAATATAAAATATTAATTGGCCAAATGGCTGTTCATTATATTTAATTAACTGACCTCAAGTGAATGGTCAGTGGGGGAAGAGGAGGAGGAAGAGACTGGTCAGAGAGCTTCTCTTCTTCTTTTTTTTTTCTTTTCTCAGACCAAAGATTGAAAGAATCAGGTCAAGTGTCCAGCCAATGAAACATTTAGCAGAAATAATAATAATAATAATAATAATAATAATAATAACAGTAATTATACTACTACTACTACTACCACCGGGACTTATTCTTTTGTAGGCCCAGTACTTATTCTATCGGTCTCTTTTGGTGAACCGCTAAGTAACGGGGACATAAAACACCACATCGGTTGTGTCAAGCAATGCTAGGGGGACAAACACAGACCACACAACACACACACACGCATATATATATATATATACATATATACGACAGGCTTCTTTCAGTTTCCGTCTACCAAATCCACTCACAAGGGTTTGGTTGGCCCGAGGCTATAGTAGAAGACACTTGCCCAGGTGCCACGCAGTGGGACTGAACCCAGAACCATGTGCTTGGTAAACAAGCTACTTACCACACAGCCACTCCTGCCCTATATATACTATATATATAATATATATATATTTTTACCCCTCTGCAAAAAGATCTCAATTTTTATTTGATTTGCTTTTTGCAGGAAGGAAAGTTTCTTATCGAAGATACGTCTCGCCTTCACCTTCGAAATGTAGAGTAGATGAAACCATGGCGACTGAAGAAGGGTTTTTTTTTTCCTTGTGTTATTTGTCTGTACTTCTATTTTTTGTTGTTTAAGAAAAATGTCCAGTTCCTTGGGTTTGTGTCTATGTTTTCGTTTCTCATTGTGTTCGACGTTTTTTTGGTGTCCTATACTCAGCTATGCGTGTATATTACATGTAGAGGTAGGTCGTACATATATGTATGTATATATGCATATTTTATTTATTAATATATATATATATATATATAGATATATAATATATATATATATATATATAATAATATTAAATAAAATAAAACATATGCATATATACATACATATATGTACGTACCTACCTCTACATGTATATATACACGCATATATGAGTACAGGACACCAAAAAAACGTGAACACAATTTATGCATTTATGTACATATTCATATATATATATATATATATATATATATATATATGAATATGTACATAAATACAAACACACACACACACACACATATATATATATACACACATACATGGATTGATGTGTGTTTGTATCTGCATGTGTATGGATGGATGTATTTGCATGTATATTATAAATTGCCTATTTACTACGAAAAGCAAAAAACAAAAAAAATTAATTGGCCAAATAGCGAAGTCAGTAGTTGGTTGCCCATTATATTTAATTAACTGACGTCGGCTGAATGGTCTGGGGGGGGGGGGGAAGAGTCTGGTCAAGGTTTCTCTTTTATTTTTTTATTTTCTCTGACCAAAGATGAATCAGGTCAAGTGTCTGGCCGATGGAACATTTACCAGAATAATAATAATAATAATAATAGTAATAATCATCATCATCATCGTTTAACGTCCATATTCCGTGTTCCGTGCTAGCATGGGTGTTGACCGGGGATCTGGGAAGCCAGAAGGCTGCACCAGGCCCCAGTCTGATCTGGCAGTGTTTCTACAGCTGGATGCCCTTCCTAACGCCTACCACTCCATGAGTGTAGTGTGTGCTTTTTACGTGCCACCAGCACAGGTGCCAGGGGAGGCTGGCAACGGCCACGATCGGATTGGTGCATTTTACGTGCCAAATAATAATAATAATAATAATAATAATAATAATAATAATAATAATAATGATAATAATCCTTTCTGCTATAGGCAGAAGGCCTGAAATTTGATGGGAGGGGACTTGTCAATTACAGCGACCCCAGTGCATGACTGGTACTCATTTAATCAACCCCCGAAGGGATGAAAGGCAAAGACAACCTTGCCAGAATAATAAAAATAATAATAATAATAATAATAATAATAATAATAATAATAATAATAATAATAATAAAAATCCTTTCTACTATAGGCACAAGGCCTGAAATTTGGTGGGAGGGGACTAGTCAATTACACTGACCCCAGTGCGTTACTGGTACTCATTTCATCAACCCCCCCGAAGGGATGAAAGGCAAAGACAACCTCGCCAGAATAATAAAATAATAATAATAATAATAATAATAATAATAATAATTTTTTTCTTTACTACCAACAAGGGGCTAAACACAGAGGGGACAAACAAGGACAGACAAACGGATTAAGTCGATTACATCGGCCCCAGTGCGTAACTGGTACTTAATTTATCGACCCCGAAAGGATGAAAGGCAAAGTCGACCTCGGTGAAATTTGAACTCAGAACGTAACGGCAGACGAAATACCTATTTCTTTACTACCCACAAGGGGCTAAACACAGAGGGGACAAACTAGGACTTATTCTTTGTAAGCCCAGTACTTATTCTATCGGTCTCTTTTGCCGAACCGCTAAGTGATGGGGATGTAAACACACCAGCATCGGTTGTCAAGCAATGCTAGGGTGACAAACACACACACGCATATATATATATATATACACGCATATATTCGACGGGCTTCTTTCAGTTTCCGTCTACCAAATCCACTCTCAAGGCATTGGTCGGCCCGGGGCTATAGCAGAAGACACTTGCCCAAGGTGCCACGCAGTGGGACTGGACCCGGAACCATGTGGTTGGTTAGCAAGCTACTTACCACACATCCACTCCTGCATATATATATACATATATACGACAGGCTTCTTCCAGTTTCCGTCTACCAACTCCACTCACAAGGCTTTGGTCGGCCCGGGGCTATAGCAGAAGACACTTGCCCAAGATGCCACGCAGTGGGACTGAACCCGGAACCATGTGGTTGGTTAGCAAGCTACTTACCACACAGCCACTCCTGCGCCTATGGTGCTGTTTCTCTCACAGACGGTGCCCAACTGACCCTACTATACTGTGTAGTTGACAAAATCAAAAACAAACATAGCACATGCACGAAATTAAAAATATAAAATGGCGACAATTTACCCATCGCACCCTGTACATACATCATCATCATCACATTCATCATCATCACCATCATCATCATCACCATTATCATCACCATCATCATCATCACCATCATCATTTAACATCTGTTTTACATGCTGCTAAGGGTTGTATGTCTCAAAAAGAGCTGGCAATCCAGAAGACTGTACCGTATGTATGTATGTATGTATGGATGGATTGGTCATCTGGTCAGGATGAAGGATTCAAGGA
>NW_021825922.1:0-5000 GCF_006345805.1 Octopus sinensis | reverse complement strand
GGCAAGCGAAATCGAAATCGAATTTAACCAGCCAGGATCCCTGGTCTGGTGGTACGTAAAAAGCACTATCCGACTCGTGGCCGATGCAAGCTCCGCCTCGACTGGCTTCCGTGCCAGTGGCACGTAAAATACACCAATCCGACCGTGGCCGTTGCCAGCCTCGCCTGGCACCTGTGCAGGTGGCACGTAAAAAGCACCCACTACACTCACGGAGTGGTTGGCGTTAGGAAGGGCATCCAGCTGTAGAAACACTGCCAGATAAGACTGGAGCCTGGTGCAGCCTTCTGGCTTCCCAGATCCCCGGTCGAACCGTCCAACCCATGCTAGCATAGAGAATGGACGTTAAACGATGATGATGATGATGATGATGATGCAAAGGATTTAGCGGTACATATGTTTCTGGCTTTTATTAGACGGTTTATATCAATGCATAATTGATGTAATTTGTATGTCAATAGCCTTCAGCCGCATGCAATTGCTACTCCAAGGACATGTATTACATAATAAGTTTGGGAAAAAGATGAATTACGTTGGGGATGCAAATCCTCATAGTCGTATATATCTATCTATATATCTATCTCCATCTATCTATCTATCTATATATCTATCTCCATCTATCGCTTTCCATGCTGGCATGGGTTGGACAATTTGACTGAGGTCTGGCGAACCAGATGGCTGCACCAGGCTCCAATCTGATCTGGCAGAGTTGCTACAGCTGGATGCCCTTCCTAACGCCAACCACTCCAAGAGTGTAGTGGGTGCTTTTACATGCCACCGGCACGAGGGCCAGTCAGGTGGTACTGGCAATGGCCACGCTCAAAGGGTGTCTTTTACACGCCACCTGCACAGGAGCCAGTCCAGCGTCACTGGCAATGACCTTGCTTGAATGTTTTTTCACGTGCCACCAGCGCAAGTGCCAGTAAGGCGACGCAGGTAACGGTCACGCTCGAATAGTGTTTTTTATGTGCCACTAGCACGGAGGTCAACTTGTTGCTCTGGCAACGATGGCCAGCTTATATATATAGCTATATATATATATATATATATACATATACTCATATATATATAGAGAAAAACAGACAGACAGACAGACAGACAGATAGATAGATAGATATAGATAGATAGATTGATAGATAGATAGATAGGTAGATAGATACATAGATATAGATAGATAGATAGATATAGATAGATAGATAGATAGATAGATATAGATAGATAGATAGATATAGATAGATAGATAGATAGATAGATATAGATAGATAGATATAGATAGATAGATAGATAGATAGATAGATAGATAGATAAATAGATAGATAGATAGATATAGATAGATAGATAGATAGATAGATAGATATAGATAGATAGATATAGATAGATAGATTGATAGATAGATAGGTAGATAGATACATAGATATAGATAGATAGATAGATATAGATAGATAGATAGATAGATAGATATAGATAGATAGATAGATATAGATAGATAGATAGATAGATAGATAGATATAGATAGATAGATATAGATAGATAGATAGATAGATAGATAGATATAGATAGATAGATAGATATAGATAGATAGATAGATAGATAGATAGATATAGATAGATAGATAGATATAGATAGATAGATAGATAGATAGATAGATATAGATAGATAGATATAGATAGATAGATAGATAGATAGATAGATAGATATAGATAGATAGATAGATATAGATAGATAGATAGAAGATATAGATAGATAGATAGATATAGATAGATAGATAGATAGATAGATAGATAGATGATAGATATAGATAGATAGATAGATAGATAGACAGATATAGATAGATAGATAGATATAGATAGATAGATAGATAGATAGATAGATAGATAGATAGATAGATAGATAGATAGATAGATATAGATAATTCGATATAGATAGATAGATATGAAGATAGATAGATAGATAGATAGATTAGATAGATAGATAGATAGATAGATATAGATAGATAGATATATAGATAGATAGATAGATAGATAGATATAGATAGATAGATAGATATAGATAGATAGATATAGATAGATTGATAGATAGATAGATAGATAGATATAGATAGATAGATAGATAGATAGATAGATAGATTGATAGATAGATAGATAGATAGATACATAGATAGATATAGATAGATAGATAGATAGATAGATAGATATAGATAGATAGATAGATATAGATAGATAGATAGATAGATAGATAGATAGATAGATAGTTCTATGATTATTTATATGAATATAAAGAGAAACAGCGTGACATAAGAGAGAGAGAGAGAGAGAGTCAGAAGGAAGTTGAAGACAGAGATAGGAACAGAGATAAAGAGAGGAGAGAGTGAGAGAGATAGTAATGTACAGAGAGGTGTATATGTGTATGTGTGTGTGTGTGTGTGAGTGTAAAACAAGGATATGAGTGATTAATGATGATCATGTGTGACTACAGTTGCTATGGAGACTAAAACAGCTCCTGATTGACTTAAGCCGTATCATTCTAATTGATACTACAGCTGACCAGAAAGACCTCCAAGTTACCACACTCGACTGCTAGAAAGAGTAGCCAAATTTCGCTCGAATGATATAACTATACTGTCTCAAAATAGGAAAGGACACATTGGACGGATCTTTTCGGTTTGAACGGCAGTTTTTTTCTAGCGGTGCCATATGAAATTGTCACCCATAATTATAACCCTAGTATCGATCTATTGCATTTCAATCGTTTTAGGGTTAGGGGTGGTGGTAAGGGTATCTTTTTTTCTTCACAAATGTAAATAAACCCAATCTGTTTCTTAAACGAGGGACATATTCATACGGCACAGAATGTTTTTTTTTGTCTCAATAGACGTCATTGATTGGTTGAAATTGCAGAAATTGAAGAAAAAAACCAACAAATATCTTACAAACTATAGAATTTTCTCAACTAAGCCAAGAGAAAAAAATGTTTTATAAACACATTCTTCCAGTATACGAAGTTTAAAAGTGTTTAGTTACGTGGAAATCATTTTAAAAAACTGCCGGTCAAACCGAAATGATCCCATTGGATTATGTAGTCCTAGGTACACTGTGTCTGAATAAAAGACAGGAGGGTCATTGCTGAAAAATGTGTCCTTGAGCAAGACACTTTATTTCACGTTGCTCCAGTTCACTCAACTAGCAAAAATGAGTAGCACCTGTATTTCAAAGGGCCAGCCTTGTCACATTCTGTGTCACACTGTATCTCCTTGAGAATTATATATGTATATATATATATATATACATATACATATATACGATGGGCTTCTTTCAGCTTCCGTCTACCAAAACCACTCACAAGGCTTTGGTCGGCCCAAGGCTATAGGAGAAGACACTTGCCCAAGGTGCCATGCAGTGGTACTGAACCCGGAACCATGTGGTTGGTAAACAAGCTACTTACCACACAGCCACTCCTACGCCTATATATATACATATACATATATACGATGGGCTTCTTTCAGTTTCCGTCTACCAAAACCACTCACAAGGCTTTGGTCGGCCCGGGGCTATAGCAGAAGACACTTGCCCAAGGTGCCACGCAGTGGGACTGAACCCGAAACCATGTGGTTGGTAAGCAAGTTACTTACCACACAGCCACTCCTGTGCCTATATATATATATATATATATAGTAGTTGAAAAATATCATTATAGGTAAAAAAAATACCATACACAATTATAGAAAAATGGAGGGGAAAAAGATGTTGAATCAAAATTAGATTTAATACAAAATAGGATTCAATACATACGCACATTTCAAAGGATAATGCAAAATATCTGTGAATATGAATCCTATTGTGTATTAAATCTAATTTTCATTCAACATCTTTTTCTCCTCCATTTTTCTATAATTGTGTATGGTATTTTTTTTTACCTATAATGATATTTTTCAACTACTATATATATATATAGGCGTAAGAGTGGCTGTGTGGTAAGTAGCTTCTACTATAGCCTTGGGCTGAAACTTAGCAGTTCGGCAAAGCATAAGTCCCAGGGTCGATTTGCTTGACTAAAGGCAGTGCTCCAGCATGGCTGCAGTCAAACGACTGAAACAAGTAAAAGAGTTATTATATATATATATATATATATATAATATAAGTAATGAGAGAGAGTCCACATGTGTGTCACTCTAACGCTAGATATAGATCCACGAAGGGAATCCGCCACTAAAGAATTGTTCTCACTTTACGAAGAACCGAGAATAATTATGTAAGTAAAATTACACAATCTATTATGGGAAACAATGTATAGAGTTAATCTATTTTTTCGTTATTTTTTTGTCCTGCTCGCTTACATTCTTGGCGCGTTGAATTAATTCTTGAGAACGTTAGAGTGACAGATGTGGACTCTCTCATTACTTTTATTAATAATTTTATTGTATCCCAGTCTTATACACTAGGCCACTTGGTGTTTTAAATTCATCATCATCATCATCATTGATGTTATTAATTAATATTCAATTTTTTTTCACCCATATTGTGAGAAGACCAGGCAGGACAAGTGTGCCCAGCCCACTTATACATGCCTTTCCTCCCTTGGACACAAAGACTTGTTGAGGCACCAGCCTCCTCTGGCACCTGTGCGGGTGGCACGTAAAAAGCACCCACTACACTCACGGAGTGGTTGGCGTTAGGAAGGCATCCAGCTGTAGAAACACTGCCCAGAAGGACTGGAGCCTGTGCAGCCTTCTGGCTTCCCAGATCCCCGTCGAACCGTCCAACCCATGCTAGCATGGAGAACGGACGTTAAACGATGATGATGATGATGTGATGTTGATGATGATATATGTATATTTTACATTTACTCATTTCAGTCATAAGACTGCCAACTATGCTGAGGTACTGCCTTTGAAGAATTCTAGTCTTTTATTTATAGAATATGACACCCTACCGTCTTCCTAATTCCCACTTCTGACCCTGATATTGCTTCCGTTTCTATGGCACAGAACCTGTGATGGTCAGCTC
>NW_021825921.1:0-13965 GCF_006345805.1 Octopus sinensis | reverse complement strand
ACAAATACTCTTTCACTCTCTCCCACACGCACAACACACTCAATCACACACACGCACACACACACACTCACACACACACACACACACACACACACACACACACACACACACACACACACACACACACACAAACAGAGTCTGTATATGGTCCATCAACCTGTTAGAAATAATAAAATTCCTCTCTAATTGCAAAACCCTAAAATCGCTTAAACGGAAGGACACGTTTGATTATGTAGTTTTTATACAAATTATATCTGAACTAATTTATGAAACGCGATGGTCTCGACTGGAACGCCTTTGATCATAGGTCTGTGAAGTCATGCCCGACTTGATGTTAAACGACATTTACTCCGCGGTGACACGGACACGCGCACACATACAGATATATATGCGCACGTAAGCAGACATACATACAAAGAGAAACACGTACAGAAAGATACGCACACACATATATACACCATCGTTCGTACACGTACACACACATACATCGGAAGATACATAAGCGTAGAGACATATTTTCGCATAGAGACGCACACACATATACACACATGTACCTACACACAGCAGTAGCTGTGAGTAGGCGCAGGAGTGACTGCGTGGTAAGAAGCTTGCTTTACAATCACATGGTACCAGGTTCCGTCCCACTCGTGGAACCTTAGGCAAGTGTCTTCTACTTGTGAGTGGATTGGTAGATGGAAGCTGAAAGAAGCCCGTTGTATATATATATATATATTATATATATATAGTATATATATATATATATATATGTATAGTTGAAATTTACAGAAAGGCAAAAAACGTAGGCAGGTGTATGAATATCAAGTAGTGAATTAGTTTGACGCTCAGGAAAGTGAGAACGTCTTTTACGTTTCGAGCCTACCTTCTTAACAGAGACGTAATTGAGAAAATAAATAGAGAGCGAATAAAAAAAAATACAACTTGTATATATACATATTTCCAGTAATCCTGCAATTACCACAGGTGTTACGTTCCAAAATCCCCTATAGAAATATTAAAAAACAAATCTAGAAAAATATAAATACCTGTCTGTCGCAGAAACCCACGATGCACTGAGAGCGTAATAGTTGAACTGCGGTATGGCCAAGGATATATATATATATATATATATATATATAATCAGTGTAATTTAAACACAAAATGAGAATACCCTTAACAGGCGGCCTTACATGCTAGAAGGAACACTCAAAACTCCAAAACCACAGTTAAAAGCAATTTCGAAGGGAATGAAAGATAAAAACATGTACCATGTTTTACAGCCAGACCTACATACATACATATACATACATACATACATACACACACACACACACACACACAACACACACAACACATATATATATATATATATATATATATATATATATATATACTTATTGTTGTGTAGGTATCAGTTAGAAGGGTTTGATACCTCTAAGAGATAATTAACTCCAAAGCCGCTCCTGGTTATTACCTGTGTAGGTACAGTCTTTTGTAAGAGTGTACAGTAGCAGGTGGTTCGGTTGGTATACCGTAGTATAAGAATTTACCAGCGCAAGAATAAAATTTAATGTAAGACTTACTACCTTTGTTTACATTACCATCACATATGTATCAATTATTTTCACATCGTAACCGATGCGTCTATCTATATTCGCATTCTGAAGAGATTTACTTAAACCAGTAAATCGAAACGATCGTAAATGTTACTCTCAGCTCTGCTTCCTCCTTCTTTGTTATCTAATTAAATTAAATGCATACCAGCGAAAACTACGTGTTTCCCCTTGTTATTACACGTATTTTCTTCCACGAGGGGTGGTGAGAAGCCTGCTGTATTCTTTCACCACAACTTTCTCTCACTCTTTCTTCCTGTTTCTGTTGTACCTGTATTTCAAAGGGTCAGCCTTGTCACACCCTGTGTCACGCTGAATCTCCCCGAGAACTACGTTAAGAGTACACGTGTCTATTGAGTGCCCAGCCACTTGCATGTTAATTTCACGAGCAAGTTGTTCCGTTGATCGGATCATCTGGAGCCCTCGTCATCGTGACCGACGGAGTGACACGATATATATATATATATTATATGCGTGCGTGTGTGTGTGGTGCAGGAGTGGGTGTGTGGTAAGTAGCTTGCTTACCAACCACATGATTATGGGTTCAGTCCCACTGCGTGGCACCTTGGGCGATTGTCTTCTACTATAGACTCGGGCCGACCAAAGCTCGTATATATTTATATGTGTGTGTATATATGTATATATATACATATATATATATATATATATATATATATATATCTATATAATATATGTATATATATATATATATATATATATATATGTTGTATATTATATCTGTATGTTGTGTGTGTGTTTTCCGTGTGTTTATATTTACATATATATATGTATAATATATACTATATATATATATATATATATATATATATAGTAATATATATATATAATATATATATTATATATATATATATAAAAATATGTATACATATATATACCTAGATATATCTATAATATATAGGTATATATATGTTACATATATATATATATATGTATATATATGTATACAATATATATTACCTATATATAATACATATACATATATATACACATATATATACATAACATGTATACTTACATATACATATACATGCATATACATATATATACATTTATACATATATATATATATATATATACATAAACAATATATATATATATATATATATATATATATATATGTATGTATGTATGTATATATACTATATATACTTATATATACCACACATATATATATATACATCTATATATACACATATATATTTATACATACACACACATGGAGGCACATGGCCTAGTGGTTAGAGCAGCGGACTCATGGTTGAGGGATCTTGGGTTCGAATCTCAGACCGTGCGATGTGTGTGTTTATGAGCGAAAACACCAAAGCTGGTAATGGCGAACTTCTGCGGACTCTTTCGTCACAACCTTCTCTCACTCTCCCCTCCTGCATCTTGCAGTTCACCTGCGACAGACCGGCGTCCCGTCCAGGTGGGGAACCTATACGCCAAGGAAACCGGGAAACCGGCCCTATGAAGTGAAGGCGCATGGCTCAGTGGTTAGAGCATCGAGCTTACGATCGTGAGATTGTGAGTTCGAATCCCGGAACGGGCTGCGTGTTGTGTTCTTGAGCAAGACACTTTATTTCACGTTGCTCCAGTTTACTCGACTGTAGAAATTAATTACGACGTCACAGGTGCCAAGCTGTATCGTCCTTTGCCCTTCCCTTGGTGGCGTGGAGAGTGGAGGCCGGTATGCATGGGCGACTGCTGGTCTTACGTAAACAACCTTGCCCGGACTTGTGCAATCCCATGGTCAGTGTCGTGACCGAAGAGGGTCTCAGCAACACACACATATACATGCATACATACACGCACAAATATGTGTATATGTGTTAGACTCGATATGTATATGTATATGTCTTTCTTAGTATCTGTGTTGAGCATTATGTGAGAGGAGGAGAGAGGGAGAGAGAGAGAGAATGTCTGTTCTGTCTTGATGTGACATGACAGTTTAAAAGTGTTCTGTTATGGTAAAGAAGAACAAAATCAAAACCAAAAACAAAAAAAAAATCATTAAAACAACAAAGTTAACGTACAAGTATTAGAGACCAAATGGATACAAGCTTTATCAAGTTAGTTTAGAAACATAGACCCAGTTTCGAATCCAGACTCGTGGTATGTCGTGTGCTTTAAATACAGAGAATCTGGGAACTATCACATGAAGGGTTTTTTATTATTTTGTTTGGAGTTGAATACATAGATCCCTGTATTTTGTATGGTATGTATGTCAACATTCTCTTAAGAAACAAACTATTGTCATAGCTGTAAGGGGATGTAACTTAATTGCATATCGTATTTACTTGTGTATAAATCACTCTTGTGTATATCATCATCATCATTGTTCGACCGTGGTCGAGATAATGGAATTTACCATGCTACGCCAGACTTCACGGTCCATCATAGCATTACGGAGGTCCTGTTGCTGGATGCCTGTATCCCTGGAGATTACATCAGGGTAGGAGAGTGTGCGCCCTCTGGCATTGCGAGTAGATGGCTTCCAGAGGAGGAGAGTAGAAATTACCTCTTTTTCAGCTCTACAACAATGTCCAGCAAACTGGACTCTCCTACCTTTCACAAGAGATGACACAGGTGGTAGTTTCCCATATATTTGCATTTTGGTTGGATGGCGCTTCCACGAGAGATTTTGAGCTCTCATAAGGAGGCGAGTGTAGGTTCCATCCAACCGCCTCTCAAGCTTCTTTGATAACGTCCAGGTTTCTGGACCTTGTGTATAAGTCGCATCCCTAATTTAACGTTCAATGTTAATGCAATTTTTTTTAATATATAGAACGAGCAAAACGCCCCCCGTCCAATGGACGGTGCTGAGTTGTAAAACATCTAAACCAGATTTTCTCAAAACAACTTGTCCGACCGTCCCATAGGCCTCCCCTTTGAGAAACACTGATTTAACCTAAATTTGAGAAGAAATAAAGACAGGCTTTTTTTCTATTCCAAAGAGAAACGATTTTATTCACACAAATATGCAAACGAAGAGTTTAAAGTACCAGTAATGATAAGGCTGTTGACTGGGAGAACACAAACATGCTTTAAATAGTAAGCTTGGCAGGAAATAAACGTGCCTTTAAGCAGTACATAAACAACAAAAAATTGGAAGGTGCAGTGATGTACAGGTTGACGGAAGAAAAGCAGGACAAAAACGGCTTTATCAATCACATTCTCACCTGGAATCGATTTTCGTAATCTTTTCAAGACTTATACACGCCCTGATTACCGTCGGTATCTACATATCAAATTTGAGCGCAATCGGATGGAGGATGCCCGATATCCTAGAAGACACACACACACATAGACAGAACGTATTTTATATAATAGATTAGCTTTGCCCCCGTAGATTTGCCACACCCTAGTTTTTCTCATTTTAAATGAAGTATAAAATACTGCAACTTATACTCGAGTTAATGCTGTAAATTTCATCGAAAATTGAAGTTGCAATGGACCCTTTTTTGCAATACACCTCACAAATGATGAAAATGTTATTCTTGTAGTTGTTGCTGTTGGTGATTATGATGATGATGATGTGTACGTATGTTTGCATGCATGCCTCTATGTATATCTTTATGTACATATGTCTGCATGGTTACGTTTGTGTTGATTGACGTTTTCTTTTTTATACCTTTGCCCGCACTCAACTGCTACTCTTCCCCAATATCTATTTTTCTTCCGTTTCTTCATAATTTCTCTCCTGCTTAAGTTTCCTTTCCTTTCTTCGTTTTTTTTATTTTGCCATTTTTTTCCAGTAACAAAAACATTTTTAAAATCATAAAGTGATTATCTCAGTGTAAAAACATCTAGCGTTTAGACTCCTTTTATGAAATGGCTTTGATTTTTTTTCTTTTTTGTTTTTGTAAATATCAATACAACACTTCTATTTGGATCACTGCTACAAGTTACAGAACCTGCATTCCCATATAATCCGATAAGTACACACACACACACACACACACATGTATGTATATATATATATTTCTTTACTACCCACAAGGGGCTAAACACAGAGGGGACAAACAAGGACAGACAAAGCGATTAAGTCGATTCCATCGACCCCAGTGAGTAACTGGTACTTAATTTATCGACCCCAAAAGGATGAAAGGCAAAGTTGACCTCGGCGGAATTTGAACTCAGAACCTAACGACAGACGAAATACGACTACGCATTTCGCCCGGCGGGCTAACATTTCTGCCAGCTCGCCGTATGTATATATAGCATGCTCATAAACGGAGGTTACGACATTACCTCCATTCCTTTATTACGATCGTTTCAACAATACGTGGTACAGGATACATCATGAATATAAAATACTTGCTGCATGCTTACTTCATGTTATTGCATGATGGGGCTGGAGTCCTCCCAGGTTGCTATCCCAGAATTGTCATCGTGCGTAGAGCCGGGCAAGTCCATCAATGTTCCCCATTATTGGCAGTCCCGTGCCAGCGCCACTGCGTCCACCGAGAGGACGTCGGGCCTGTGGAGATCTTCTTTTATCACGTCGATATAAATGAATGGGTAATATTACAACATATATATGATTCACTTTCATATCATCAGACAAAGGTGGAAAAAAAACAATGCAATTTACTCTTTGGGGAATTATATAAACTTGTTAAAACCACAGAAGCATGAACCTTCTACGAATAGGATAGAGCTTGCATTTGTAATGTATGTATGTATGTATGTATGTACGTATGTGTGTGTGTATGTATGCATGCATGTATGTATGTATGTATGTATGTATGTATGTATGTATGTATGTTTGTCGTTTCTGTTTTTTTGATTATTATAAATCTTCCACTGAGGAGGGATCTGGTTTCCAACAAAGATACAAGGCTCCATCTTTGGGATGTAGTTAACACAGACAAATTCACCTTTGGAATTTGAGAAAAGTCTTGCATATTTTTACTGTTCCACTCACAAATTGCACATGTAATGTACAAATTAGCTGTTCGATTTCTCTTTCTGAAAATCCTAGTTTATCCAGATTCTCCTTTAAACATTTACTAACAAAACCTAGTGCTCCTATTATTATTGGTATGAATATGAATTCATAGGCTGGATATAGAAGTTGGAGGTTTCGAAGCAGTTGTCCATATCCTCTTTTTCTTAGATTTTCAAGGAGGTATTTGTAATTGCAAAGGCAGCTGACCTCTATGACGGTATATACCTTTGCCGGAGAGCTGAGGGAAACGTTAGCACCCGGGCGAAATGCGTAGCCGTATTTCGTCTGCCGTTACGTTGTGAGTTCAAATTCCGCCGAGGTCGACTTTGCCTTTCATCCTTTCGGGGTCGATAAATTAAGTACCAGTTACGCACTGGGTCGATGTAATCGACTTAATACCTATGTCTGTCCTTGTTTGTTCCCTCTATGTTTAGCCCCTTGTGGGTAATAAAGAAATAAGTATATACCTTTGCCCCTCTGTCTCAAATAACAATATCCGGCCTGTTATGTTCAGTAAGTAACAGCATAGTGTTTCTCAGGTATCTATATAGTTCACCGACCAAAGCATCTGACATAAGTTTCCACATTAGCGGAAGGCACGTGATTGGTCTAAAAAAAAAGGGTGCCGAAAGAGGAGTCGGGGAACGAAGGATCAGATCTTAATTGATAATCTAATTATCAAGAACTGCAAGAGAAGACACACAAACCTGATTATGGCATAGGTTGACTATCGTAAAGCATACAATATAATATACTCTTGGATAACAAAAGCAATGAAAATGTATGAAGTAGCAGAAAATATGAGAGGCCTTATATGGAATAGCATGAGATGCTGGGGAACGACATTGGGAGCAAGGAATCAAGTATTAGGAGAAGTGAAAATCAAGAGAGGTATCTTCCAGGGGGACAGTGTGTCCCCCACTGATCTTTGTGCTAGGAATAATCCCTATGAGTGAAATACTACGGAAACTAAAATAACCTCGGCATCTACGTTGGGTCGCACAATTCGTGAGGCCATTTTCGGAAAACATTTCAATTTGCTTCTAATGTATGATCTGTGAAGAGGTAACGGAAAACTGAGCCACAAGCTATCCATGGACGACCTGAAGCTATTCACAAAAACTATTATCATTATCATTATTATTATTATTTTATTATTATTATTATTAATTATTATTATATTATTAATAATAATAATAATAATAATAATAATAATAATGTAATATAATAATAATAATAGTAATATAATAATAATAATTAATAAGAATAATAATAATAATAATAATAATAATAATAATATAATAATAAAATAATAATAATGATAATGATATAAAATTGATAATAATGAATAATAGTATTAATAAGATTAATATAATAATAATAATAATAATAATAATAATAATAATAATAATAATAATAATAAAATAATAATAATAATGATAATGATAATAAAATAATAATAATAATGATAATGATAATAATGATAATAATAATAATAGTATTAATAATAAATAATAATAATAATAATAATAATAATAATAATAATAATAATAATAATAAATAATAATAATAATAATAAAATAAAATGATAATGATAATAATGATAATAATAATAATAGGATTAATTATAATATACTAATAATAATAATAATAATAATTATATTAGTATTATTAGATTATTATTATTATTATTATTATTATTTATTATTATTATTATTAGTATTAGGGCAGCAAGGTAGCAGAACTCTTAGCACGACGGATAAAATGCCTTTATTTTATGTTGTTATTTATATGCCGTTGGCGCCATGCGCGTTACTCCAAACCACCAACTGCTTGTGCAGCCCTTTGAATTCGCAGATGTATTTTTGTGTCTAGATTTCCATCAGTTTGTACAGAGCTCCAAAAGTAAATGAAAGAATCAACAACCTCAAGTAACGTACTCTTAAAATATTTTAGGTGGGTTGCAAACATCACCACGTGCAGGTCGATACGTTACAACTGTTTCTATCAAGTCCTATATTTAAGAGATGAGGAATTACGTACATTATTTACATTATTTACATTCGACAAATATCCATCGAATGTAAATAATGTTTCTATCAAGTTGATGGTCAAGTCAAAATCATCACAAGCTGAGTCAAATGCAGATCCAAGAGACTGAAGGCCTGTTACAGAATGACTGGCTAAATCGCAATGGTCAGTGTATAAGGGTTCCCTAATGAGTGAAGTAAAGCCCTCTGTTTTGAATTTCAGTCTGGTCAGATTAAAAACATTTCCTGTTGTTCGATATTTTATGTAAATGCCCTCCTCGGAGCTTTGAAAAGCGTGTGACAGCACAACAGCAAAGTATATTGCAAAGAGAGTGGGTCTCCTTGCTTTACTCCATTTTCCACGGCAGAAGATTCAGAGAGCCTACCGCCAAAATTAATTCTAGCTTTCATATCTTGATGCAAATCCTTGATAATGTTTACAAACTTTTCTGGGCAACCTATTTTCCTTAGAATTAGCCACAGAGCATTTCGACTGATAGTATCAAACGCTTTGCTCAAATCGACAAATCAATCGTGTAGGGCAAAATTCTGTTCAATGCACTTTTCCTGAAATTGTCTGTCTGATAGTAAAGATTCAATCAACTGTGCCCCTAGGGGAGCGGAAACGACATTGAGACTCAGACACCATATTTGAAACTATGAAAGTATTTGAACGTTCTACCAGAATGCGGACAAGTACTTTTCCAACTACAGAAAAAAACGAAATCCCATGAAAATTACCACACAGATCCTTTGGCCCCGATTTATACAAGGAGATGGCATCAATCCAGTCTTGAGGCACTTTCTCAGTTCTCCAACAGTGACAAATGAATATATTTAAGAATTCATGTGTAACTCCCCCGCCCACATCAAAACATCTGGACAGATTCCTTTAGACCCTGGCGATTTATTGTTATTCAGCTTATTCACAGCTAAATAGATGTCATTTTAAATGTTTAAACGCCATCTCCTCTATAATTGAAAGGTGTTCGATTATTTTCTACGATCCTCATGTCGGCGGATGATGGTCTACTCGAAAGTGCAGAAAAATTTTCTACCTACCACTTAGAAAGAGAAGCGGTGTCAGTTAGAAGCAAATGTCCATTTGCCGTTTTCACTGGAGCTACTCAAGATTTTGGGCCATATACCTCCTTAACATAAGAATACAAACATTTGGCGTCATTTCTATCAGCTGCTTGTGCCCCTTTTGCTCTATCATTCCACCATTCCTGTTTAATTTTCCTTAGAACAGTCTGCACTTTCCCTTTCATCTTTCTGTAAGCTTCTTTAGAGTTGGGGTTCAAGGACTGAGAAAGAAGTGTATTGCCTAAGTTTTGTTTTTTTAAAAGTAGATCATTAATTTCTGCTGATCTATCTCAGAACCAGTCACTGGACTTACGCGATTTAAATCCCACTGATGAAGTTGCAGCCTGAAATACTTTTGTTTTGAAATCTTCCTATAGATTGTTTGGGTCAAGATTGATACCTTCTATTGCATCATGGAATCTTTGCAAGCTCCTTGGTAATTTGAAGTTTGTAACATTTAACTTTTTGGGTATCTTGGGACCAGAGTGTCAACTTTTAGGTATTATCGAAAAATTTATTTTCCCAGGCGCTTGACGATGGTGAGTCCAGCTCTCTGCTTCTTCCATGGCCTGAACACTAGAAACATCTTTCATATTACACTTTCTAATCAAAATATAATCTATGAGATGCTCTTGGGTGCATCCAGGTGGTTTTATATTTATTTTTTTGCTTAAACAGAGTGTTGGTAACAACCAGATAATTCTCAGTACAAAACATCAAAAGAGTTACTCCATTTTTTTTATTTTTTTACATTTTCCAATTCCATGTCGGCCTGACACAGGCCATGAAATGTAGACATTTCCAGCTTTTGCGTCAAATCTCCCAATATGACCAGCTGGTCAGAAATTGGTACTTTCCACAATAATTGCTAAATCGTCGTAAAACTGTCCTGCAGTTTCATCAGAATGAGACATTGTTGGTGCATAAATAGGGACAAAGGTAAGAAACCCACCTGTAGTCAGTTTTAAACGGCATGACATGGTTCTGCAATGGATGGATGGAAGCACTCCGTCGGTTACGACGACGAGCGTTCCGGTTGATCCGAATCAACGGAACAGCCTGCTCGTGAAATTAACGTGTAAGTGGCTGAGCACTCCACAGACACGTGTACCCTTAACGTAGTTCTCAGGGATATTCAGCGTGACACAGAGAGTGACAAGGCCGGCCCTTTGAAATACAGGTACAACAGAAACAGGAAGTAAGAGTGAGAGAAAGTTGTGGTGAAAGAGTGCAGCAGGGATCACCACCATCCCCTGCCGGAGCCTCGTGGAGCTTTAGGTGTTTTTGCTCAATAAACACTCACAATGCCCGGTCTGGGAATCGAAACCGCGATTCTATGACCGCGAGTCCGCTGCCCTAACCACTGGGCCATTGCGCCTCGGTTCTGCAATGGAGGATATTAATGAATTCTTGAGAGCAAACCCAACGCCAGATTCTCAGATAGGCCGCTCCAGAAGATAGTGTATCCATACGTAGGTTCATTTATTTGACCTTCACCAGAGAGATGATTTCAGAGAGGGTAACTACATCAAGGGAATAATTTCAAAGCTCGGGCTTTTGTTGAAATTATCATAAAGAAGCGTGCGCACATTCCAACATCCAAAATTCAGACGATGTTTATTTTTACTTCTTCTTTAAGATGGCTTGACAATAGTGGCAGGATGATGACTGGGCCCAGCCTCTGGCACACTGGGATACATAACCGAGCCAGACCTATTCTCCTGAAACTCCCAAGCCTTTTTGCCATCTACTGAATGTTTGAAACATTTTAGAGTAATTTACAAGTGCATTTTTAGATTTCTGTCATCAATAGGCGCAGGAGTGGCTGTGTGGTAAGTAGCTTGCTTACCAACCACATGGTTCCGGGTTCAGTCCCACTGCGTGGCATTTTGGGCAAGTGTCTTCTGCTATAGCCCCGGGCCGACCAATGCCTTGTGAGTGGATTTGGTAGACGGAAACTGAAAGAAGCCTGTCGTATATATGTATATATATATATATATTATATATATATGTGTGTGTGTATGTGTGTGTGTTTGTATGTCTGTGTTTGTCCCCCTAGAATTGCTTGACAGCCGATGCTGGCGTGTTTACGTCCCCGTCACTTAGCGGTTCGGCAAAAGAGACCGATAGAATAAGTACTGGGCTTACAAAAAGAATAAGTCCCGGGGTCGAGTTGCTCGACTAAAGGCGGTGCTCCAGCATGGCCGCAGTCAAATGACTGAAACAAGTAAAAGAGAGAAAAAAGAGAGAAAGAGAGAAATTCAATGAATTTATTAAGATTCAGTGCAGATGAATAATTCTTAATGAGTGTAGCTTGCTTGCACTGCGCTACTCCCACTTATTGGCCAAAAAGACTTTAGCCGGTGTGACATGAAAATTGACAAAACCGTGAACCTCCAAGGCCTCAGATGATTTTTTTTTTTTTGAGATTTCCTTCTCCATGAGGCAAGCTATCCCATGCCAGACACCAAAACGACGCCCAAACGCTCTATGAAGTGATTATAAATCATACTGTGTCCGACAAAGAGTAGCTCATTCATACATTACAAAAAACAAAAAAAATAAAAGATATGTAATTTAAAAATATAAATAAAATTTAAATACAAAAAAGTATCAATAGCTATATATCTATAGCTATATCTATATCTACACATATATATATATATATATATATATATATATATATATATATATATATATATATTATATATATATACATACATATATATATATATATACATATATATATATATATATATATATATTATATATATATATATATATATATATATATATAAAAATCTATCAGAAAGGAACTCTATCTCTCTTTAAAAAATATCTTTTGATAAGCATAACAAATGCGTAACCGGTAAAAATAACTTTCACCTAATTAAATACACTCTCCCTTACTTAACTTATTTTGTCAGCATTTTCTTCATTTCCTTTTTATATATATATATGTATATATATATAAGTAAAAGATATGTAATTTAAGAAAATAAATAAAATAAGATTTAAATATAAATAATGTATTTATAAAGAAGTATATATATATATATATATATACATATAATCACTGAATATATAAAGATAAAATGATTTATACATAATTACTCTTATTTGTTGGATGGCCGTTGACTGCTTATGAGTTCCTCCGCCCATTGACGGGTCTTACTTTTCATCTCGCAGGATTTCCAACAATCACCCCCCTCACTAAGCAAGCTTGGTGGTGTTGCCAATTTAATTGCCGACGACACGACCATGCAACAGGTTGTACTGGATTACATGTTAACAGTAGCACTCAAGGGCAACCAGAGTGCTACTACACATGGGGAGAATTCACAAAAAAAAACCCTTTGCAGTTATCGTCCAAACGATCGCGGCAATTTCGCGCCTTTAACGATAATATTACTTTCCTTTGGTGCCGTCACACAGACACACACATGCTTATATATATATATATATATATATATACATATATATATATAGATAGATAGATAGATAGATAGATAGATAGATAGATAGATAGATAGATAGATAGATAGATAGATAGATAGATAGGTAGATAGATATCTGACACGTAACTATTATGATTAGTAAAATACTTAATGCGTAGTTTGAAATGAAGCTTACATTTCATACGTGACCTGGCCCTATTATCCATTTGAATAAGTTTACATTTTACATCCGGCCCAGGCATATTACCAGTTGAAATGTGGCCTATATTTCACATCTGGTCTGGATTTCTTGTAATTTCAAATGGAAAACTTCGTATCGCATCTAGTCTGCTTTTATTACTGACTAAAACGAATTATATTTAACATCTGGACTAAGCTTCGTTCTAAATGACATGTGGATTAATTTTCCCAAGTAGCCTGGGATTATTGCTGTTTGAGATGGGGGCCTATGTTTCAAGTCTATCTTGGGCTTGTTACCATTTAAAATGGGGCCTATATTATTCATTTGCCCTGCACTATTTATCAATTGAAATAGGGGCTACATTACATATATAGCTATCTAGTCAAGGCTCTTTTCAGATTTGCCCGAAACCTGATTGAGGGCTGCCGGAATTTAGTAATAAGCAGAACAAAAACAACTACAGTGTAAGATGAGATTTGAAGAAGAATGACGAGCGGGTCGCGGTTGGATTAGCTTTTATCATAATTTTTGTGTCATTGCTGACCTGAGGTCAACCAATAGCGTCTATAATTACTATATTTATTGTACCTATGGTGATTGTCAAATCCTCTCTTAAAATTTCTGACAT
>NW_021825920.1:5000-10000 GCF_006345805.1 Octopus sinensis | reverse complement strand
TGATAAAAGGCTATTGGAAGGGTCTTTTAAAACATTTTTGTCAGTAGAGAAACCCGGAAGTTCCGGGGCTCTCGAAAACCAAGGTGAGTAACCTCCTCATTTTCTTTCTCCGACTGGCATGGCTGTGCTGAGAATGGGGTGTGTGAATGTTCGTAGCCTGGGATCAGCCCGGAAGCAAGGTCACTTGCTCAATAATCTCAGGTCACTTGATTTGGACGTGGCTGCCATTAGTGAAACAAGGATCTCCGGAAGGCACGCTCTAGCATCCATTTTCGAAGATTACGATGTGTTCTTATCTTGTGGTCCATCGGGAACGGGTGGCGGTGTAGCAGTGCTACTCCTGGATTCGGATGGTAGGTCGGTGGTCCTGGACGTGAACGGCAGTGAAGATGGCGCCTTTAGACTAGTGACTGGAAGGCCAGTTTTCTTCAGATATCTAGAAACATTCTTGGGATGTCTCACACTTTAGTACGAGTGGGGAACTAGAATAGTATTTTGGACGCACGGAAGGACTGTCTGTGTTTAGTACATAGTAGGAATGGGTGCAAAAGCCTGCTCGGGACTTACCAGCTTTCTGACCGGTACCGACTGGATTTCTTTGATGTGCCAGTGTGAACATAGAGCAACCACAGCGGGTCATCCAGATCGTATTTAGAGTATTTGTTAGGTCAGAAGATTGCGATGGCATAAGTTGCAACAATTTAAATTGGTGGGCTACACAGATCCCTAATTTGTGATGTGCTCAGTCGATTTAGATAGGACCCGTAAACAGGGAGCTGGTTACTGGAAGCTGAATGCGTCCTTACCGGCTCGCATAGACTACAGGGACCGGATTAGCGAACTAGTTAAGCGGCAGTTGACGGGGGTTATCGTCAACAAGAGAGCGATTAGAGTAGAATCGATAGCGTTTAAAAAAGATTTACCAATAGAAAGAGATTAGAGGGTGAACTAGTTAGCAAAGTAGAAGAGGCTATTAGTAAAGGCATCGCCACCGACGCACCGGACGGATGGTGCGTTGTCAGAGCTAGGGCTCGTGCGCTAAAACACGAAGGAACTAAAGCCGTCCAATGGGTCCGAACGGTAGAGACGGGACGTGGAAACAAAACCTTGATCAAGTCTTTGACAGATCAGGACGGACACGTGCTACTCGGTTCTGCACAACCTCTACCTTATGTGAGACATCGTAGAGAGAGTTGGGACTAAAGCTGGCTTCGGTGGGGCCTTGATCAATTTAGATCAGTCGAAAGCTTTCGATAGGGTAGACCATCGCTACTTGGAATCCGTCCTTAAAGCGGCCGGTTCCGGACCCGTCTTCAGAGGCTGGATTGTTGCAGTGCACAGCGGCACCTGTTCGATGGCCAAAGTAAATGGCCACATTTCGGAACCGTTTAGTATCGCACGTTCGGTCCGTCAGGGCTGACCGCTGACACCTCTTCTGTACGTACTGGATCCCGAGCCACTGCTGTGGAAGTTGGAACAGTTAAGAAGCCTCCCTTTCGAAATTGGACTCGGGAGGGCAGTATCTGCAAAAAAGGTCGACGTTGCCGTCATGGTGTCGGAAGCCTCCGAAATGGAAATGGTCGGTTCCATTGTAAAGGAACATAAGTCGATTACAAGGACTAATATCAATGCTGACGGACCAGTGAAACTGCTCGGAATTCGATTTGGTCCCGATCTCTAGGTGGATAAGAATTGGGAAAAGGTGACGAACAGAGCAGAGGGGAAGTTGTCTCTGAAAGGTCGGGTACAGTTGACGACTGCTTACATCGCCTCTGTCATTATTTATCGCCTGGCCGTTGTGCCTTGCTCCAGTTACTGCTTGATTAGATTAGAGCGTATCCTGTTTATTTCCTTGTAGAAAGGGAGGTGAGTTGGCAGAATTGTTAGCACGTTGGACGACATGCTTAGCCGTGTTTCATCTGTCTTCTCGCTCTGAGTTCAAATTCCACCGTGGTCGGCTTTGCTTTCCATCGTTTTAGGGTCGATAAAATAAGTTCCAGTTGAGCCCTGGAATCGATGTCATCCCCTTACCCGCTCGCTCGAAAATTGCTGGCCTTACGCCAAAATTTGAAACCATTTGCAACAACAACAGCAGCAGCAGCGAGCAGTAGTAGTAGTAGTAGTAGTAGTAGTAGTAGTAGTAGTAGTAGTAGTAGTAGTAGTAGTAACAGCAGACGTATTTCTTTGACTATAGGCACTTCTATTAACTACTTACTATTGAATATTTCTGCTTATGTTTTCCTGTTATATATAGAGTAACGTTTTCCGTTCACCTGAAGCACTCGACCGATAGACAGATTCAAGAAATTCACAAACCGTCTTCATTCATGGAGTCTGTTACTTTACAAATTTCTTTCGGTATTTTTCAATGGAGTTCAATTAAAATTTGGTTCATTTTAAATTACGTTTTGTGTCATTGTATAGTCGGAAGGCTAAACAACATCATCAATTACACAATGACAACGACAAGCATATATATATATATATATATATATATATATATATATATATATAAAACAATCTGTTAGATGAAATTTTCAACATATGCATACTTTGAATATATACATATACGTACATATATGTATATATATATGTATATATATATATATATGTGTGTGTGTGTTGTTGTGTGGTGTGTACATATATATATATATATATATATATATATATATATATATATATACTCTTTTTTTTTATTTGTTTCAGTCATTTGACTGTGGCCATGCTTGAGCCACCGCCTTTAGTCGAGCAAATCGACCCCAGAGCTTATTCATTGTAAGCCTAGTACTTATTCTATCGGTCTCTTTTGCCGAACCGCTAAGTTACGGGGACGTAAACACACCAGCATCGGTTGTCAAGTGATGTTGGGGGGACAAACACAGACACACAAACTATACATATATATATATATATATATAGATATATTATATACATTATACATATATACGACGGGCTTCTTACAGTTTCCGTCTACCAAATCCACTCACAAGGCTTTGGTTGGCCCGAGGCTATAGTAGAAGTCACTTGCCCAAGGTGCCACGCAGTGGGACTGAACCCGGCACCGTGTGGTTGGTAAGCAAGCTACTTACCACACAGCCACTCCCACGCCTATATTATATATATATATATATATAAGTATATATATATATATATTATATATATACACATATACATGTGTGTCAGTTTGCGTGTATTTCTGTAGGTGTGTGGGGGTGGACGTGGGTATATGAGTGTGTGTGCGTGTGGACGTGGGTGGGTGTGCGTGTGTGTGTGTGTGTGTGTGTATGTGCAGGTGTATAGTTGCATACATAATCCCAAGACAAGTAGGCAGCCACCACGTGACCTTTCCGACCCGGTCCCTTGCATGCCAACAAAGTAAAGCTAATTATCTGTACAATACACATGGGTTTCAGATTTTGGCACAAGGCCAGCAATTTCGGGGTAGAGGTGTGAGTAAGTTGATTACATCGACCCCAATGCTCGACTGGTTCTTATTTTATCGATTCCGAGAGGAAGAAAGGCAAACTCGACGTTGTTGGGGTTTGAACTCAGAACGTAAAGTCGGCATTTCGTCCTGCCTCCAAACCATTCTGCCCGGTCGTCGCCTTACCTGTTCAATAGTAGTAGTAGTAGTAGTAGTAGTAGTAATAATAGTAGTAGTAGTAGTAGTAGTAGTAGTAGTAGTAGTAGTAGTAGTAGTAGTAGTCGTAGTAGTAGTCGTAGTAGTAGTAGCAGCGGTGGTGGTGGTTGTGGTGCTGGTGCTGGTGGTGCTGGTGGTGGTGGTAGTAGTAGTAGTAGTAGTAGTAAGTAGTAGTAGCAGTAGCAGTAGTAAAGCGGAGACGCGTGGTTTAGTGCGTAGGCCGATACACTCATGATCCTAACGCTGTGGTTTCGATATCTGGGCCGGGCAGCGCATTGTGTTCTTGAGCAAAACCCTTCATTTCACGTTGCTCCATTCTACTTAGTCTGCTGGCAAAAATGAGTAATCATGCAATGTCCCGACGCCCCGTCCAGGGAGGAATATATACACCACAGAAGGCGGCGAGCTGGCAGAAACGTTAGCACGCCGGGCGAAAAGTGTTGCCGTATTTCGTCTGCCGTTACGTTCCGAGTTCAAATTCCGCCGAGGTCGACTTTGCCTTTCATCCTTCCGGGGTCGATAAATTAAGTACCGCTTACGCACTGGTGTCGATGTAATCGACTTAATCTCTTTGCCTGTCCTTGTTTGTCTCCTCTGTGTTTAACCTCTTGTGGGTAGTAAAGAAATATATATACACCACAGATTCTAGGAAACCCATATTATGAGCCAATGGTTGGGAGAACCTTTGGTCCTTCCGAACTGAGACAGAGACGTGATAAACTGGAAGAATCTGCACGTCGGTATTTAGCGGCATTTTGTCCATCTTTAGGTTCTGAGTTCAAATACCACCGAGGTCGACAACGCCTTTCAGCCTTACGGGACCGATGAAATTAGCACCGGGTGGTTGATGCTCTCGACAAGCCCACTACCCTAAAATTTGAGGCCCTGCGCTAGCAGTATTATTGTTATTATTAAGGTAGCGATCTGGCAGAATCGTTAACGCGTCGGACAAAGTGCAAATACTGTTTGAGTTCAAAGTTTAAATATATCCATGGTCGACTTTGCCTTACATTGTTTCGAGGTCAATAGACACACACGCACATACATACACACATACACACACACAAGCATACACAAACATACCCACATACACATACACACACACACACACACACACATATATATATATATGAACGTGCAACAAAATAGCAAAAATAGTTTTGAAAAATATATATAAATATTATATAAGTGTATGTGTCTGTGTGCGTGAGCATGCGCGGAGGCGGTTGTCTATGTTGCGTGTGTATGCATAATATATCTATACATATATATATGCATGTAATATACACACACACATACACATACACACACACTCACATACACACACACTCACATACACACACACAATATGTATGCAACA
>NW_021825920.1:0-2500 GCF_006345805.1 Octopus sinensis | reverse complement strand
CGATTTTGCTTTTCATCCTTCCGTGGTCGATAAACTAAGTAGCGGCTGAGTAATCGACTTTCCCCCAATGCAAACATCGGCAAGTGTAAGTTATGCCTAAACAAATCATTAACCATTCTTTACCTTCACAACTCCTCATTACTTAATAGATTCTCTGATGTGATTTATTCTTGTAAACACAAGTACTACTCATCTTTCACTCACTTTGCTAAATCTATGTATTCCTATAACTTTAAGTATCTCTACCCAAAATAACCTTAAACTAAGACAAAGTCAGCCTAGCAACCTACTATATAAAAATACTACCCACCTATTCTTTCTCACACACATTTCCAATTTCTTACTCTCCCCACTTTCAGAAAGTACTTAACACTACCCCCACTCTTTTGAAAATGAACTAATCTACTTCTACCCTTTCCCTATTCACATCCCTCTAATCAATTTCATACACCCATAACTGCATATGTGCGCCTGTGTTTGTATATATTAATATAAACACACATAGAGAGAGATAGATATACATACATACATACATACATACATACATACATACATACATACATACACACATACATACATACATACATACATATATACACACATGCATACATACATACATACATACATACATACATACCTACATACATACACACATACATACATACATACATACATACATACATACATACATACATACATATATCAACACGGCATACATACATACATACATACATACATACATATATCACACAACAGCATACATACATACATACATACATACATACATATATAACACACATGCATACATACATACATACAACATACATACATACATACATACATATATACACACATGCATACAACATACATACATACATACATACATACATACATACATACATACATACATACATACATACATACATACATACATACATAGAATATATACATACATACATACATACATACATACATACATACATACATACATACATACATATATACACACATGCATACATACATACATACATACACACATGCATACATACATACATACATACATACATACATACATACATACATACATACATACATATATACACACATACATACATACATACATACATACATACATACATACATACATACATACATAGTTCGATGGCTGGATGGATAAGCAGATGTTTTTAAAAACACAGCAGCAAAACAACGAAGATTATGATGTTGGGCAGAGACAAACAAACAAAAAACTATATATAAAGTTTGATTTGGAGCGCATGTGGTAGGGAAGTTGATTTTTAAGGCACAAAATTTGTAATATACATAGCTTTACGCTTTTTAAATTAATATGCAAATATTTAATGCGAGGGGTATTTCAAAATTTAATTAGAAATAAGTGTTGAAAGGTTAAAAATATATATATAACAAAAGCTAACACTCCTTTCGTTTTCTTTTTTCCTGGTAACAACAGGAGACAACTCTTGATGTTTCGATATTATTCTGACTTCATCAGCAAAACATGTACTTTCTAAAATACAGATGAAATTTTACTCAATAAATACACTAGATTGTACCTCTGTTGACATGTTAGAATGGAATTGTTTATAGAGTAGCCCACGCAGACACTTAATCTGCATGCAAATATAATAGTTAAGTTAATGTTAATGTTATCGTTTCTTATCCAATTTTATGGCTTCATCAGCGGAGCATAGCTTGAGTTATTTATTCATAAGATTAGCGCTGAGTATGAGTGATAATCTTATTGACTCAGACAACTAGGATGTGTTTCTTGAATACTAATAACATAAAATCTTGTCGCTTTGTTTGTTGACGGAGAACTAAGAAGAAACAATTATACGCCGCAAGATAGCAAAACACCCGATATTGTTTAAAACTTCGTTTTTACTTCTAGTATTTTATTAAGGGGATGAGTGGGTAGAACCGTCAGCGCATCGGGGTATATGTCTGATGGTATTTCTTCCAGCTTTTTATTACCTGGGGTCAAATTAGGCCGAGGTTGACTTGGCCTTTCTTCCTTTCGAGGTTAATAAAAATACACACCACTTGATCACTAGGATCGCTGTAATCAATCAATCTGTCACTCTAAAACAGCCGGCCTTGTGTCAAAATTGGAAACAATTATTTTCGTATTTTCTACAACTAGGAGTAGGAGTGGCCGTGTGATAAGTAGCTTGCTTACAAACCACATGGTTCTGGGTTCAGTCCCACTGCGTGGCACCTTGGGCAAGTGTCTTCTACTATAGCCTCGGGCCGACCAAAGCCTTGTGAGTGGATTTGGTAGACGGAAACTGAAAGAAGCCCCTCGTATATGTATGTGTGTGTGTTTGTGTGTGTCTGTTTCCCCCCAACATCGCTTGACAACCGATGGTGGTACGTTTACGTCCCCGTTACTTATCGGTTCGGCAAGAGAACCGATAGAATAAATACTAGGCATCCAAAGAATAAGTCCTGGGGTCGATTTGCTCGATCGACTAAAGGC
>NW_021825919.1:0-13845 GCF_006345805.1 Octopus sinensis | reverse complement strand
ATCTTCAATATTATGTGGAATGAGGATATGTTACATAAACTTAGAGAAATGGTAGCAAATTCTTTTTGGTGAAGGGGTTTAGCTACATGATCTTCAGTATTATGTGAAACGGGGGTATCTTATGTAAACTTAGAGAAGTGGTAGCAAAGTCTTCTCTCTGCACAACATAGATAAATCTGAGTATAATCTAAAATTGCATTGTTGACTCCACTTCAAGAACAGGAGGGTGGGGGCCTTGTTCAGATATTATCTCAGCTGGAACCCTCCTTTCTCATTCAACAATACAAACAATTGAAAGTTTACATACAAACAAGGGAATGGTGTACAATGAGATAACAAAGATTTCTCGAGTCATCCCACAATAAAATCGACACTTTCTTTCTCACTTTAATAGCTACTAGTCAAGTTACAAATTAATGGGTCGTAAGAAAGCTCCCGTAAACTCATGTTATAAAAACTTACAATTGTCTGAGTTAAATTTCTGTCAAGAGAAGATGCAACACAATAATAAGTAAGTCATAAGTTCAAACACTAATGAGGGCATTGCACTTTTTTTTTCCAGGTCATAAAACTGAAAAATATATTTGTGACATTTCTCCTTGACCAAACAGGTTTCCACAGAATATTAGAAATGACTAACACCACTTGTATGACAGCAACAGTCTGATGCAAGAGAAATCAACTAAAAGAAAAAAATTCAATCACAAACTAATTAAAAGCTTTAAATCAATTTTTAAAAAACCCAAAAGGTAACAAAGGACTCTCAGTTGTCAGTGGACCCATTAGAATTTAACAGAGAACATACAGAATAGAAACATTAAAAAAAAAAAAAGAGATTAACTATAGCAAAACAGATGATGATGATGATATATATAATCAGGTTTATTCTAGAAGTGAACTAGGCTTCCTGGTCTCGCTCACCTTTCAATGCTGTAGATATCATAAAAATTTTGTGACCCACTTGGGAACTGATATTAACATTCAGAATATTTTGCTATCACACAAAAGAAAGAACATAAAACATGTCTCAGACATGTTTTACACTAATGTAGGGCGTAAGTTACATCAATCTTTTTAGTAATTAAAAAGTGAATTAATTCACATTTTGCAGTCATCTTTTTGCTTTATTTTTTTAAACCATAATTTTTTTTCTCGTGATTTGGGCATAGAAGAAAGGATTGTGGACATGGACTCAGTAGGTATTCTGATATGAAAATAAGGTCAATATGATGAATGCTCCTTTAATTGCAAGTGTATCGCCACAGGTAAACGTCAACAAGGAAGGAATTCCAATGAGTTGGTTGTTCCAGGCAAAAAAACTGATTGTAGTGGTCACTGTAGGGGGTATGGTGGAGAAGGTATTGAGAAAAAAAGAGTGACAAATGGGGTTGGCACAACACCAACAGATGAAAAATGTGGAGAGAAAAGATATCACACCTGAGGGTTGGAATTTGGCATATGTAGGTAAGTAACTTCATACCATGTAGTCAGATGGCTTTTTTTTTTCTTTCTTTTTTTTTTTAGATGTTGTCTAAGACAGCAGTCCCCAACCATCTTTGCACTCAGCACTAGTCTCATGTAAGCATTTTTTCCACAGATGACGGAATCATGTATATAACAAAACATGATAACATGCACAATATATGTGAATTGTTATAAATATAAAGACCCCCACTTCAGTCATGAATGATCATGAGATTGCATCTAGAAAGTTCCACTCCACGGCACAAGTCCGAGCAAGGTTGTTAATGGAAGACCAGCAGTCGCCTATGCATATCAGCCTCCCTTGTCCATGCCACCAATGTTATCCAAGGGAAAGACAAAGACAGCTTGGCACCAGTGACGTCACAACCCATTTTTATAGCTAAGTTAACTGGAGCAACATAAAATAAAGTGTCTTGCTCAAGAACACACCACACAGCCCGGTCCAGGAATCGAACTCACTACCTCATGACTGTATGATTGTGAACCTGATGCTCTAACCACTGAGCTATACCTCTTCACTACTATTATAAACTAGCACTATGACCCGCCAATGCTGGGTCATAGTGCTAGTGCATGCATGTCCAGCTGCGTGCACACATACACGCGAGTACTGTCCAAATCTCCGACCAATCACATACAGCTAGCTGGCATTCAATTGACGTATGAAGTTTCGGGCATTTTAATTGGATTTTGGATAAAAAAATTCACAAAAATGTCACTTCTATTGATTTTTTAATGGTTTTGCGGGGTGACTGGGGAAATGTAAAGATGTGCACGACCACCCTTGGACGGTTTTGAATGACCATAGAAAGTGCGAGCCCTCTACCTGAAAAATAGTGGATTTGTATAAAGGATACACACACAGACAGGCATTTTGCTGTTTATATATAGAGAGATATAACGTGAACATAATTATTATATTGTATGTTATGCACTTCATTTTTGCTATAATTTCGTTGTAGACTATGATAATAAAATAAAAATATAAAACTTAAAACTTTATACTTTTTGTGTGGCCCAATACCAAATGATCCACAGTGTAATATTGTTTGGCCCAGTGGTTGGTGGCTCCTTATTCTAGGATATCAGCATGTGCAGTAGTTTCAGAATCCCAGTCTTTGCTATACAGAGAACTTAAGGCCACCATGAGAGACTTGTTCCCTATGTTCAAGACGTGATATTGTGGATTTCAAGAAGGAAGTTAAAAACAAAAAAATTGGAGCAAGATGAATAAAAGACAAAAAAAAAAATGGTTTAATTTGAAAATTAAATGGAAATAAATCCAACCCATCTACTCACCTCAATTCCTTCAACATCTTTTAGTCTGTCATTTAGATTTTGTTCTTGCTGTGCTTTATCCAGCCTATAACATGAAAAAATATATACGAATTAGGGTCAAAACTATTGAAAAGGTTACGAGATGCAACAAGAATTTTAGAAAAATTAAAAAAGAAATAAGTGGAAAGTTTACCGGTGAGTGTGTTAAATTATAAGGCAGTAAAAGAGAATGACTCTCCCCAGACACAAGAGTATATACAAATTGTTAGAAATTAACCTTCAACATATATGCATATATGATATAGTATGCACAGAGAGAGAGAGAGAGAGAGAGAGTGACAGAGACAGACAGACAGATAAACAGACAGCCGTTTATGTATTAGTGTGCACACATACACACACATAGCGTCTGCCGCTGAATTCCCTCACAAGGCATTTATTGACCTAAGGTTATAGTAGAAGGCACATGCTCAAGACGCCTGTAGTGGGACTGAACCCAAAGTTTCATCACTGTGAAGCAAACTTCTTACACACACAACCATGCCTACAACTATTGTGTGTGTGTGTGTGTGTGTGTGTGTGTTTATATACAGGGTGTGATGGGTAAATTGTCACCATTGTATATTTTTAATTTCATGCATGTGCCTTGTTTGTTTTTGATTTTTTCAACTACACAGTATAGTAGGGTCAGTTGGGTACCATCTGTGAGAAAAATAGCACCATGATGCAATTCGCTCGGCCAAAAATTTGGAAACAACATGCCGTACTTCTTGGCATTCACACCAGAATCTCCAATACAAGCATTTCAGAGTGTTTGGGTGTTAATCTGAGGACAGTGCAGAGGATTTGGAAAGTGTTGGATGAGTCTAATAGTGATTATGAATGTATAGAACTCAGAAAACTCACTCTGATCATTCTGATAAGAAAAGAACACCTGAATTTGTTGGTGAGATCCAGACCATGATTGACAGCAATCTCTGCAAGTCAATCAGATCCGTTGCCAAGAACACATGGCTGATCATTTATAGCTCCGTATATATATGTTCGATCCTGGCTACCTACTGATGAAGCAGCGCCAGATATAGATTGAAATTATTTTATTTCAATCTGTATTTAAGTCTGCAGAAACCTTGCAGGGTCTAGGATTAAGGTAAAAGTTTTTATCTTTCAATCACTTTCAGAATTACAATAATTAGTGGCTAGGAGTTTAACTGCTCTTTCTAGTGAGTCAGATATCCTATTCTTTGGGTATCTCTTATGTGTTTGAATGTATGCTGTATTCTTCTCTGAATAATGTATAGTCTATTGACTAAATTTGTTCCTTCTCGCTAGACCACTGGTAGCTAAGAATTTTTTTTGATAAATATTCTTACTACCCTAACATTTTGATTAATGATAAAACATATATATATATATATATATATATACACACACACACACACACATATATATATAATATATATACACACACTATATATATACACACACACACATATATATATATATATATAATATGTATGTATATATATATACGTATATATATATATATATGTATATATATATGTATATATATATGTGTGTATATATATATATATATTATATTAAATTATATACACATGCACACACACATATGCAGTGTCACATAGAAGTGCCTGTGTGGTCCCATGTAAAAGCACCCAGCATACACTGTAAAGTTGTTGGCATTAGGAATGGCATCCAGTTGTAGAAACCAAGCTAAATCAGACTGGAGTCTGGTGCAGCTCTAGTCAAACCATCCATTCTATGACATTATGGACAATGAACATTAAAATGATTATATATATATATATATATATATATATATATATATATATATATAATATAAGTAAATAAATGGAGTTGAACGTAGATGATGCTATTCAAATTCTTTTACTTTCAACATATGTTCGAAGACAACATTGGTTTTATTCCAAAAGAATAAACAGTAAAAATGCAATCTTCTCATCAGGAAAGAAAGTTACCCTGGTAACTGTTTATTGAATTTTCCATGTTAACAGTAAACAAAGAATAATTCATTCATCCATTTATATATATATATATATATATATAGAATATATATATATATATATATATATATATGCATGAAACACATATATATTCCAGCTAAAGAAAACAATTTTGCAATGGAAAAACAATGCCATTTGAAAAATTTTTACTTTAACTTGTTCATTGCTTTATATATTTATGTATCATTAATGTAACCTAATTTGAAAATTGTTTCTAGAACCATCGTATCATCAAGTTAGATATCAAGCAATTGTTAAGTATAGTTTTCAATGGTAAATTTATAACTAAATCAGTCTGGTCACTTACTACCTGATGGAAGGTGTAAAATTTTTATCAGCCTAAGACAGTGAGAAGATTAAAATCATTTAAAATATTGCTATTTTTATAGTGCAGGTTATTGTCAATAAGAACAGTGTTGTGAGTAAATAAACATTTAGATCAGTTCATGTTTGGACTACATCTGACTTTGCAAAGCTTATATTGACTGCTGCGTGCCACTGAGAATAATCCAATTTTAGGCAACAGCCCACGCTCAAGGCACCCTCAGGCAGAAGCAGCAAATGTATTTCTAGCTTTTTGGCAATCATCAGCACACTGAAATGACTTTGGAAACCATTTTATACTAAACTAGCACTATGACCTGGCAACACCGGGTCATAGTGCTAATGCATGCATATACAGCTGCGTGCGTGCGCACATACACATGAGTACTGTCCAAATCTCCGACCAATCACATACAGCTAGCTGGCATTCAATTGGCGTATTAAGTTTCGGGCATTTTGATTGGGTTTTGGATAGAAAATTCACAGAAAAATCACTTCTATTGATATTTTAATGGCTTTGCGGGGTGACTGGGGAAATGTAAAGATGTGCACGACCACCCTTGGATGGTTTTGAATGACCATAGAAAGTGCAAGCCCTCTAACTGAAAAATTGTGGATTTGTATAAAAGACACACACACAGACATTTTGCCATTTATATATATAGAGATAAATGGCAAAACATGACTTGAAAATATAGCAACACTGACAAAGGACAGAACAAAATATTGTAGTACGAATGTGAAAATAGTGTTGCTCAAGCAAACAAACATTTAGATCAGTTCAAACATACTTAAGAATATTTAACCAGTACAAAGGCAATTTTCACTATGGTTTTCTGTTGAGGAAAATACTCACTTTAGGAAATGTGTTGGAAAACACCAACAGTCAATTAATGACACCTTCAGGCAGAAAAGTGCTGATGATTGCCAAGTAGCAAGAAATGCATTCATCTTTCAGCCAGAGTTCACCATGAAATGATTGTTGGGTTTTTTTTTTCCAGTACCTATTACCTAAAGCAAGAATTTTTCTCAATGGCAGACAACTGTAAGAAAGGCCTTTGTACAGGTCAAATATGATGACCCAAACATATTACAACTGATTTAAATGGTTACTGTTAATGATTTGTAAACATACAAACTGTAGTTATCTCTAGTTATAAACAACATTACTGTAACACTATTAAATTCTGTTTTGTTTTCTGTGAGCTTAAATCAAAGAGATATATATTCTATCATAGAGAAAGATAGATTCTTCGTTCATAGCCAAAATTAAATGGCAACAAGTTATTATTTTCAATTTCCAAATGATAATTTGTTCAGCTGAAGAGAGGTGAGTGTCATCATACCTTTCTAAGTAGACAGAAAACTATGTTGGGCAACGTTGTACTATACATAATAGAGTGTGTGTGTGTGTGTGTGTGTGTGTGTGTGTGTGTGTGTGTGTGTGTGTGTGGTGTGTGTGTTTGTCTGTCTGTCTGTGCTGTCATGCTATGTTGTTGGTAATGCATATCACCAAAAGATGTGTACATTGGCAACAAAACTGATAAACTTGATCTTCCAAATTTCCTTGTCATATTTGTTCTGCCCCAACAAGAGAAAACAGACTGTCACTTGTCATTCTTGCCATCTTGAGAAACCTATAACTAGCAATGCTCATTGCTCACAAATTCCAATCATCATCATCATAATCATCCTCATCATCCTTAAATCATCCATTTTCCATGCTGGCATGGGTTGGATGGTCTGACCAGAGCTGGCAAGCTGGGGAGCTGCACCAAGTTCTAGTCTGTTTTGGCTGGGTTTCTATGGCTGGATGCCCTTCCTAATGCCAATATTTAAAAAATACATACAAAAAACAGAATTTAATTAAAAGTAGAGAGCACTCCACAAAGGAATAATCTGACTAAAGATACATTTCCAAATGTATATATTTCTTTATTACCCACAAGGGGCTAAACATAGAGGGGACAAACAAAGACAGACATAGGTATTAAGTCGACTACATCGACCCCAGTGCGTAACTGGTACTTTATTTATCGATCCCGAAAGGATGAAAGGCAAAGTCGACCTCGGTGGAATTTGAACTCAAAACGTAGCGGCAGACGAAATACGGCTACGCATTTCGCCCGGCATGCTAATGTTTCTGCCAACTCGCCGCCTTTAATTTGTTAGTAATTTGGCTACTATACATTTCCGAATGTATAGTGGCCAAATTACTAACACAATTTCTATATTAACTGTACGTCAACAAGCTATATATTATCTTTAACTCATTTCAGTCATTTGACTGTGGCCATGTTGGGGCACCCGCTGAAGGGTTTTAATCGAACAAATCAATCCTAGGATTTTTTTTTTCAAAGTCTAGATATCATGATATCAGTCTCTTTTGCTGAGCCACTAAGTTATGGAAATGTAAGCACACCAACACTGGCTGTTAAGCGATACACACACACAAACACACAGACGACGGGCTTCCTTCAGTTACCATGCACCAAACCTACTGATAAGACTTTGGTTGGCCCAAGGCTATAATAGAAAACACTTGCCCAAAGTGTCACTCAGTGGGACTGAACTCAGAAACATGTTGTTGGGGAGCAAACTTCTTACCACACAGCCACGGCTGTGCCTGTATATACATAATCATCATCATCATCATCGTTTAACGTCCGCTTTCCATGCTGGCATGGGTTGGACAATTTGTCTGAGGTCTGGCGAACCAGATGGCTGCACCAGGCTTCAATCTTGATCCGGCAAAGTTTCTGCAGCTGGATGCCCTTCCTAATGCCAACCACTCTGAGAGTGTAGTGGGTGCTTTTACATATATATTTATACACACACACACACCTATACACAAACATACATACATATATATATATATACTGTTGAATCATAAGAATTTCAGGAGAACATGAAATAATTCTTTCTTTGAAACATTGGATCTTAGAGCAGATAAGCTATGAATAATAATACCATGTAAATAATGGGGTAAAAATACCCTTGAACAGAGAAACATTTCACATATATCATATATATATATATATATATATATATATATATATATATATATATATATATATATATGTATACACACACACATAAACATGTATACGTACACATACACAATAGTATAAAGAGAGAGACAGACAGACAGCAGACACAGACAAACGGGCAGACACCACACACGGACATATAGAAAGACAGACATCAGCAAATCCATAGAGACAAAGACAAAACAAAGATATACAGACAAACAGAGAGAAAAATGAGAGAGAGTTCTTAATTTCATGCACCTTTATTATATATAGTTATTGTGCCTGCTTAATCAACAAAAGTGTGAGTCTATTCCCTCCGGGGGTAGTATCATCGATCTTTTTCTTTTTATACTTTTTTTTTCTCCATCTATTATCCATTTTTCATAGAAAACCTACTAACAATGGCAATAAGCTTGATTGATTTGAATTGAATTAATGAATAGATTTGTGACATTTTGAGAGAACTAAAACAATATACTTTGATGCATGTATATTAACATACATTGCTTACCCATATGTGTGTGTACACATACATATACATACACTTGTGTGTGTGTATGTACATATGTATACACACACACACACAAACACACACACACACACATAGAAACTCATGCATATAATGGACTCATCATCATCTTAACGTCCACTTTTCCATGCTTGCATGGTTCAGACAGAACTTGCCTAAGGCAGATTTTCTACGGCCGGATGCCCATCCTGTTACCAACTCTCACCTATTTCTAAGCATGATAATATTTCCTCATAGCAGAATATTGGCAATGAAAGAAAATGACTATCATTTTACAACTATCACATAATGTCAAGACAGGGTAACAGAAACCTACACATAATCATAATTTAACATCCGTTTTCCATGCTAGCATGGGTTGGATGGTTCAACCGGGGCCTGGGAAGCCAAGAGGCTGCACCAGGCTCCAGTCTGATCCGGCAGTGTTTCTACAGCTGGATGCCCTTCCTAACACCAACCACTCCAAGAGTGTAGTGGGTGCTTTTTACGTGCCACCAGCACAGGGGCCAGAGAAAACTGGCAACGGCCATGATCAGGTGGTGCTTTTTATGTGCCACCGGCACGGATGCCAGTCAAGGTGGGGCTGGCATCAGCCATGTTTGGATGGTGCTTTTTACATGCCACTGACACGGGTATCACAACTACAATTTCCATATATTTATCTATTGATAGATTTCTCTCTCTCTCCCTCTCTCTCTCTCAGTATATATATATATATATAGTTCAAATTTAGAGAAAACAGAAAATGATATCAGGTGAGGGAACAACAAGGAGGTGCTATAGTTTAATGCTCAGGAAGAATGGAAAAGTCTTTGATGTTTCAAGCCTACGCTCTTCAACAGAAAGAATTGAAAGGAAAAGAAATGGAGAGAGAATGAAAAAAAGACGAAAAGAGAAAAAGATATGTAGGGATTAATGGTTCAACATTATATATATATATATGTATAAGGGTGAAAATATATATATATATATATTTCAATATGGAGCAAATAATTCAGGAGTAAACATTTGTGAAGATAATATTGACTCTATTATTATCTAGTGTAACAATTAAAAATGATAATAACAGAATCAATAATATAGGTGATTACAGGCCCAAAAAGCATTAAATAGCTGAAGGATTAAAATTAATCAAAGCACATACCAAGTATGTCTACCTGCTGGAAATAACAGTCAAAACTCTTATTTAAATCACCGAAAACAACTGATGATAACTACAAAACTCAACCGTCTGCAGGCAAAAGGGCCTGGATAATCTTTTAATATACATTCAAGTATTTGGACTCATGTGGACCAGTTTCTAGACTGGCATTATAGATTCACCTTCCTCAGCACATGTTACCTTGATGGAAAGCCAGGACTTTGTGCTGAAACATGACAGCCACCAGTGCGAAAATAATTTCAATTCGGAGCAAATAATTCAGGAGAAAGTATTTGCTTAGATATTACTGACTCTGTTATTATCTAGTGTAACAATTAAAAATGATAATAACTGACTCAATAATATAGGCAATTGCAGACCCAAAAAGCATTAAATAGCTTGTATATACAAGAGCTTCTATGTATGTATGTAATTCAAATTTATAGAAAACAAAAGACAAAGACAAGTGAGGGAACAAGAAACAAGTGTATTAGTTTGACACTCGGAAAGAATGGAAAAGTCTTTGACATTTCAAGCCTATGCTCTTCAGCAGAAGTGACGAGAAGGAAAGAAAAAACAGGGAGAGGAAAAATGTGTAGAAATTAACAGTTCTGCATGATGGATGGATGGATGGATGTATGGATGCATGCATGCATATATTTATGTATGTATGTAATGTATGTATGTATGTATGTATTGTGTACTCCAACTCTAAAACAGGTATATTTTGTGTCACAAGAGGTGATTAAAATGGTGGCAGCAAGAAGGGAAACCAGTCATAAAACATTGCCAAAGAAACCCATCAGAACCATGCTGGCATGGAATGGTATGGACATATGATGGTGTGGTGATGGTTTTGGTGGTAGTGATGATGATGATGATGAGGATAAGATAATGTTACTGGATCAGTTGTCATGGTGATGATGTTAATACTAATCTTGGTGGTGGTAATGAGGATGAGGTGGAGCTTCTAATGAGAGGAAAAAGACTATAGGATGTCTGTAAAATAATTGTAATGATAGGAGGACAATGAGGAACACAAGAGTTACAAGCACTACAAGCCAGAGGTTATCAAAGAGCTGTTGGCTGCACCGGTGTTTATTTGCACAGGATGGGTGCAACATCCCTTTGAGAACTAATAATAACGACTTTCCCTTCAGTTCAGGCAAGAAAAAAGTGAAGACACTAAAGAGCCCACCCTGAAGATGCAAGATACATTTCATATTTGCAGTTGTGTCTGAAATAAGAAATTACAAACCAAACCAGTTTGAACAACCCTTTCTACAATAGGCATAAGGCCTGATATTTGTTAAAATTACATCGACCCCAGTGTTCAATTGGTGCTTATATTCTTTTCTACTCTAGGCATAAAGCATGAAATTTTGGTGGGAGAGGGCCAGTCGATTAGATCGACCCCAGTACGTAACTGGCAGAAACGTTAGCACGCCGGGCGAAATGCATAGCCGTATTTCGTCTGCCGTTATGTTCTGAGTTCAAATTCCGCCGAGGTAGACTTTGCCTTTCATCCTTTCGGGGTCAATAAATTAAGTACCAGTTACGCACAGGAGTCGATGTAATCGACTTAATCCGTTTGTCTGTCCTTGTTTGTCCTCTCTGTGTTTAGCCCCTTGTGGGTAGTAAAGAAATAGGTACTTAATTTATCGAAAGGATGAAAGGCAAAGTCGACCTCAGCGGAATTTGAACTCAGAACGTAAAGACAAACGATTTGGTGCTTATATTATCAACCCTGAATGGATGAAAGGCAAAGTCCAACCCCAGTGGAATTTGAACTCAGAACGTAACTACCAACAAATGCTGCTAAGCATTTCGCCTGGCGTGCTAATGATTCTGCCATCTCACCACCTTAGGCCAGTATGAATAGTAATCAACAACAACAGCCGCAGTTGCTACATACATAACATGAAGCTACATGAAGTGACCGGCATTCAAATAAATTAACCCGGAGCTATGATATATTGACAGGGTGAAATCTTGGACACCAGCTGAATCTGGCAGTATTACAACTAACAGCTGTTATAAAGTATCAGTTGCAATATTTATCTTTCTTTTCTCCTCTTGTCACCAATCATTTCTTTTACTTTTGTACATGTGTGTGTGTGTGAGAGAGAGAGAGAGGGGGGAGGGAGAACAAGTTCAGATTTTTTTTTGTCTTTTTGCTTTTTGTGTTTTGGCAGCCATTTTATTGTTGTTGAGTGTAAAACGTTGACCTAAGAATTTTAGGCCAAATTTTCACATCGCAATATCACAAATGTGGCTCAGCGACAAACATGAAACCTGCAAATTCTCTCATCAACAGCCAAGAAACATTCACTAAGTCATACACTTGCATGGGCAGAGTTATACGTGTGTGTGTGTGTGTGTGTGTGTGTGTGTGAGTGTGCGTGTGCGTGTTGTTCATATTTAGATAAATAACTCCTAAAATCAACAGTTGCCTCTTGGCAGGTACACATTCAACCAATTAAAATCTTTGCTTGTCTTTGAGAATCAAGCAACTGTTAACATTTAACACAAAAGCTATATGTAAACATCACAGAGCAGCTATGAAGTTGCAGGAGCCGCTAGGAACAGCAGCCAAATCTCTTTCGAATCATACCATACCATATTTTAAAAAAAATGTAGAGCAGTGAATTTATGACTCAAGGTGGTCCTATATACTATCTGAATAATAAAAAAAGGTATAATTTTCATACCTAACACACATATGCAAGTATACAAATCTGTGTGTGCATGTATGTAAATATATGTATATGTGTTTATTTGTATGTACATAAGTGTGTGCATAGATACACACGTGTGTGTGTGTGTGCATGGATACATACATGTGTGGGTACATATACTCACACACATATACAGGCTTATAATATATATGCATGTATGTACATATACATAACCTATAACCATTATATATATATATGAGAGATGAGTCAATGTTTTTCTAAATTTTAATCTTCATAATTGTTGATAACCATAAACCTGTGCTTTTGATTTTTCGACTTTGCTGGCATCATCACTTCTGATATGAAGTGGAGTGGTGCCAACCAACAGGTAATGATTATTAATGTTAGGTGGGATTGGCATGTCTTGTTGAGAATATTGTGTTACTAAGCTGTGCAATGACTAACCAATAACAGACATATAAATTATCTGCATAAATTATCTACAAGATTCCAGTGTATAAGGTTGGTTCAAAAATAATGGTGGCTTTTGTTATCTTAAACTTTGATGTTTGTTTTGGAATAAACTTTTATTTATCTTCATGTAATATACCATTCCCAAGTACAGATTTTGTTCCATTTATTTACGCTAATTATGAAACGCAAGAGAAACCTCTTGGCAGAGGACTGTCAATGAAGGATTAACTCAACATTGGTTCCAAAAATTCTGTAGTGGTGATAAAAGCCTTGAAATTGAGAAAGGTTACAGATGACCTTCAGTGATTGACACCAACCAAGCTGAGGGCCACTTTCAAAACAAATTGTAGAGAAGAATTAAACACTTGTTCAATATTATTTACTAGAACTATGACCCGGCAACGCCGGGTCATACTGCTAGTGCATGCATATACAGCTGCGTGCGTGCGCACATACATGCGAGTACTGTCCAAATCACTGACCAATCACATACAGCTAGCTGGCATTCAATTGACGTATCAAATTTTGGGAATTTTGATTGGGTTTTGGATAGAAAATTCACAAAAAAGTCACTTCTATTGATTTTTTTAAATGGCATTGCGGGGTGACTGGGGAAATGTAAAGATGTGCATGACCACCCTTGGATGGTTTTGAATGACCATAGAAAGTGCAAGCCCTTTAACTGAAAAATTGTGGATTTGTATAAAGGACATGCACGCAGACATTTTGCCGTTTATATATAGAGAGATACCACATTGGAACATCAAAATAGCTCAACAAATGGATACCCTATGGTTGAATGAAAAAAAAAACCACCTTGATAGAGATCTACTATACACTCCGCCCCCGCCTCTTACAA
>NW_021825918.1:0-12500 GCF_006345805.1 Octopus sinensis | reverse complement strand
GGGGATTTTCCATGTAAGAGATAATTTATTTTACACTGATTCGAAGGCACGAGGCGCCCGGAAAACTTTTAGACAAGAAACTGACTACATCATCGTCCATCGCACTTTTTAAAATCGATTATAGATCTAAACAAACACAAGCACACATTCACACACATGCACACATACACATGTATGTATGTCTTATGAATGTATGTATCTATCTCTCCCACATCATCCCCTCTCTTATCTCTCTCTCTCTCTCTCTCTCTCTCTAATAATATATATTATATATATTAATATATTATATATATATACTCTTTTACTTGTTTCAGTCATTTGACTGTGGCCACGCTGGAGTACCGCCTTTAGTCGAGCAAATCGACCCCAGGACTTATTTTTTGTAAGCCTAGTACTTATTCTATCGGTCTCTTTTTTTGCCGAACCGCTAAGTTACGGAGACGTAAGCACACCAGCATCAGTTGTCAAGCGATGTTGGGGTGGGTGGGTCGGTGGACAAACACAAACACACACACACACACACACACACACATATACATATATACGACGGTCTTCTTTCAGTTTCCGTCTATCAAATCCACTCACAAGGCTTTGGTCGACCCGGGACTATAGTAGAAGACATTTGCTCAAGGTGCCACGCAGTGGGACTGAACCCGAAACCATGTGGTTGGTAAGCAAGCTACTTACCACACAGCCACAGGAAAAACGATGGCTGTTATGAACTTCATTAGCTTACAGTTGTTTGTGCTGTATGAGGCAGTGGACTCATAGCTGAGTGCCTGAATAACAACCTTTTACTTCATCGGAGCCTTGAGTATGAAGTGCACATTATTTGGGAAAAGAATTACATTTATGTATATGTGTGAGTAAATATGTATGTATGTATGTATGTATGTATGTATGTATGTATGTATGTATGTATGCATGTATGTATGTATGTATCTATCTATCTATCTATCTTTCTGTCTATAAGTACACAAATGAAAGAAAACCACTCAACACCACTGGTTTTGACTGCCATGTATTTAGCAACAGTTTGACCGAACTCCATATAGCTTGGTGTGTTCATCTCATTAGATGTTCGGAGGCACCGAACATCTACTGAAACGGGCGTGTATATTCAAGAACCTTACATAGCAATGACAAGTACATGTTTTGCAAACAACTTGCACATGCAAGTGCTACCACCCGAAAGCTTCCCATACCGGAATCCAGCAAGTGTATGGGGTCATCAAGAGAGAATGCGCGCCGTTTCGGGGCCTACCTCTCGACGGCATCATTGCGCACCTCACTAATATGAGGCCCTGCTTGCTAGATCAACTGGTTATCAAATAAAGCCCAATACTCTTCTAGCCATCGCTCATTGTCTCTTTTTAACCAAATCCAGTCGCTAGCCTTTTCCACGGTCGTTTGGATATCATTCATTGTGGTATTTACTTTATGATGAGTCAGGCCTAACGACAAAGGCAATCGCCTCACACTGTGTCCAACAAATCCTCTACATCCGACTTCGATTGGAAAATGCTCCGCTTTCCAGCCTGCGTCTACACATTCCTCGAGGAGGTTTACATAACGGTCAAACTTAGCGGTTCGGCAAAAGAGACCAATAGAATAAGTACTAGGTCAATCTTTCGAGCCCGTTACTGGACGCAGCGTTACTCATTGTTGCCAGCTGAATGGACTGGAGCAACGTGAAATGAAGTGTTTTGCTCAAGAACACAACATGTCACTCGGTCCAGGAATCGAAACCACAATCTTACGATCATGGTGCTGACACTCTAACCACTAAGCCACGCGCCTCCACGTAGTCTTACATGTTATAATTTATTTCTGACAGCCAGCTCTAACTATTACTGCTAAATGTCCTGTATTATATGAATTCTCCTAATTAAAAAGATTTCAATATTTCCCATTTGAATTAATTAGAAATACCTAAGCTGCATTTCGGTTTGCATATCCAAGTAATTTCCACACCACACCGTCCAAAATATTGTAGTAATCACCATCAGCATTCAAAACATTGTGGATTTCGCCAAAAGCCGGCCACAAGAGAAGTTGTTGGATATCAATTTTCAATGCCGGATGTTAATGCTATTCAACTATGATAAGAGACAACAACAGCTTAAGGCTGACGACTAAGAACAGGTGACCTAGTTCCATTTGAATACAACAATGACCAGACTCCCCACTCTCCATTCTTTCTTTTCTTTTCTTTAATTTTCTTTCCTCCTTTTTCCCATCTTCATTTACTTTGGCAGTTAACGTGTTGGACTCTGACGAAGATAGAAGTCCAACAGCTGTGTTCTCTGTATTTTCACTGAATCATGAACACACTCAAAATGTATATCAGAAACAGCTGTATAAAGTCCATCTTTATGCCATTTTTGATACACACACACACACACACACACACGCACACACATAATTTAAAAAGAGGATATATTCTTTATAAGAATTTATCAAGTAGTTAGCGTGAAAAATTTATTAATTATTCCCTTTAAATATATTTAATATAATATATAATATATATAATATAATATAATATAATATCACATAACCAATGTTTAGAGCATTTTTTCGATGGCCAGATAACTGAAGACATGGCGGCGTGGATTTCCACCTCGGCATCCGAAACTCGGAGTTTTATCATGGCTACCGAATAATTGTCACATATTACATTTACAGATACATCATGTTTGTGTGTCTGCGTTTGTCCCCCATCATTGCTTGACAACAGATGCTGGCGTATTTCCATTCCCGTAACTTAGCAGTTCGGCAAAATTGACCGATAGAATAAGTATCAAGCTTACAAAGAATAATTCCTTGGGTCGATTTGTTTGACTAAAGGCGGTGCTGCAGCATGGCCGTAGTCAAATGACTGAAACAAATAAAAGAATATGTATAATATATATATATATAATATATATATATATATATATATATATATATATATATATATATATATTACGGAGATGTACTTGCATAGCAAATGACCTGATCTGAGATCGTGTGCTGGAACGAAAACAATTGCAGCGTGCAAGGTGTTTATACGCCATTTTAAAAACCACACAAAACCGTTAGATTCACTTCAACATTTAAATTTAATTTGTCAAAATATTTTCATCGATTTGAGACCGCGACCTGTTCACTGACAAAATTCCGTGCTGCATCTATATTTATACATATATACACATATATACATGCATGCATGCACACATAAATAGTACACACATATATATATACATACATGCAGGCATGCATGCATACAAAACACATATATAGATAAATTTCTCGGCCTTTTCAAGCCTAGCCAGGCTCATGGGCCCGGTTTCCCGGTTTCTGTGGCGTATGTGTTTCCCCCGAGCTGGACGGGACGCCAGTCCATTGCAGCGTTACTCAAGAAACAGGAAGAGAGAGAGAGTGAGAGAAAGTTGTGGCGAAAGAGTACAACAGGGGTTGCCACACCGCCTGCCGGAGTCTCGAGGAGCTTTTAGGTTACGACGACGAGGGTTCCGGTTGATCCGATCAACGGAACAGCCTGCTCGTGAAATTAACGTGTAAGTGGCTGAGCACTCCACAGACACGTTCTCGGGGATATTCAGCGTGACACAGAGAGTGACAAGGCTGGCCTTTTGATATACAGGTACAACAGAAACAGGAAGTAAGAGTAAGTTGTGGTGAAAGAGTACAGCAGGGATCACCACGACCCACTGCCGGAGCCTCGTGGAGCTTTAGGTGTTTTCGCTCAATAAACACTCACAACGCTCGGTCTGGGAATCGAACCCGCGATACTCTAACCGCGAGTCCGCTGCCCTAACCACTGGGCCATTGCGGCCGAGGCACATGCATATATACATACATAACACTTGTATGGTGCGATATATAGCTCACGTCACATAACCAATTTTTAGAGCTCAATGTTCTGCCTCAGAGTTCTGAAAGATCCGTCCATGAAGAGAAGTTGAATTTATTTCCCAAATTCCTGCTGTAGTTCTCCATCGACCCAAAGAATACCAAGAAGCTGTCTTAGTCATTCTTTCCCGTTTAACAACTTTTAAAGAAAAATAAATGAATATAAATAAAAACATCTACGATGGTCCCGTATTATTCACAGCAAATGATATTACATTATGGAAATAATAGTATTTAAAAACCAATAGTCTTTCTATAGTCTAAATATATTTCATAATCGTTTTCTACAACTGTGCGATGAATTAGTTTACCATCGTCACTGACAGAAGAGACACACGAACATATGCGCACGCCTGTGTGTATATGCGTATGTATGTATGTATGTATGTATGTATGTATGTATGTATGTATGTATGTATGTATGTATATATATAATGTATATATATATATATATAATGTATATATATATATATATATTCATATACATATATATATATATATATATATATATACATACATATATATATAATGCATATATATATAATGTATATATATATAATGTATATATATATATATATATATATATATATATATATATACATACATTAATATAAATGTATCTATCTATCTATACAAATACATGTGTGTGTGTGTGCATGCGTGTCTATGAAATATATGTATGTGTATATATATATATATATATAAATATATGTACATATATGTAATATATAACTACGCACACACACACACACACACTCAAACACGCAAACACTCAAACGCTCACACACTCACACATATATACAGGCAGCCATGCAGCTATGCACACATATTCACATATTTATATCCACATGCACACATACCCACACACATGATATATGCTTGCATGCGCGGACACACACACACACAAGTACACACATATACATACAAACACGTTAAAAAACACATATCCACCTAGAAACTGTAATTGAAAATGTAAACTTGTCATGAGAAAACTGCAAACTGCAGAACTTTCTGAATGGTTTCCTCCCACCCAATGAAAAAGTACCTTGGATTCTTTTTAGTAGCGCGGTTCACCTGTTGATGAATCATGCCTCAGGTGACCAGCTTCTTGAAAAAGACTGCCTACGAACCAAGATAGATATGCATCCTAAATTTACACGTTCGCCTTCAATTTACACGCATATTCATCTTAAAGCGCTCTGATAAAGAGCTATATGCGTCTACTGTCGATATTCGCTCCTTGTAACTTCTGAAGCCTGTTACTATTCTTGAATGCTGACATATTTTTCGTATAGTTTATTGAATGAGAATTATATAAAACCTTATCTTCAAAGTCTCATATAGGCCTTTAATGATATATCCATATATGCATCATACATACACGCATCCATTCGTACATGTATACATACATACTCACGTACATGCATGCATATGTACATGCACATATATGTATATACATATATATGAACACACACACACACACACACACACACACATATATATATATATTTATACATAAACACGTGTATACGCATATATATTTCCGCTTAAGCCTCTCTATTGAAGAGCGTAGGCTCGAAACGTCAAAAACTTTTTCAATGTTACCGAGCGTTAAAGTAATACCTGTTTAGTGTTCCTTCACCTGTCTTCGTCTTTTGTTTTCTGTAAATCTGAAATATATATATATATATATATATATGTGTGTGTGTGTGTGTGTGTGTGTGGTGTGTGTGTGTGTGTGTAGGTGAGAACAAGTGAGTACGTACGCCGATATATGTATATATATAAAAATATAAAAAATGGAACAAAAACGCATTTAAATGTTCCCAGATGTCCTTACAGTTTCGCGCAAATGTAACTGCCCGAAACTGTAAGGACATCTGGAAACTTGACTGAAGAAAGAAGGACACGACCTGTCCTTTTTTCCCCCTGTCCTTCTAATTGATGTTTTTCCTGTCCGCCTTTGTATCGTCCATTTGTCCGAATGTTTTATTGTCCTCTATTGCGTTTTTGTCCCGTTTATAAATATGTATATATATAAACACGTTAAACATGTGTATGTGGATATATCACGTGATCACGTGACCGACCAGACAATCAGATGTTGTTACACATCGCTGGTCACAATGCGATCGCATTCTTTTAGCCTTCGAACGACGTCATCCCGCTGGCTAAGCGAGCAGGACAACAGAAGAAAGAGTGGAAGAAAGAGTGGTGAAAGAGTAGAACAGGGATCACCACCCCCTGCTGGAGCCTCGTGGAGCTTTTAGGTGTTTTCGTTCAATAAACACTCACAACACCCGGTCTGGGAATCGAAACCGCGATCCTGCAACCGCGATTCCGCTGCCCTAACCACTGGGCCATTGCGCCTCCACATGTGGATATATATCTGTATGTAATTAGACACACGCGTGCGCGCGCACACACACACACACACACACACCCATGTATATATATATATATATATATATTATTCAACCCAGGCAACTGAAGCAGTATTAAATTAGAATAGGCATTTATATACTTAATGTATGTACATCGTAGAGGTAAGTGCACCAATCATTATTAGTATAAATGTGGAGGCGCAATGGCCCAGTGGTTAGGGCAGCGGACTCGCGGTCGTAGGATCGCGGTTTCGATTCCCAGACCGGGCGTTGTGAGTGTTTATTGAGCGAAAACGCCTAAAGCTCCCGAGGCTCCGGCAGGGGATGGTGGTGATCCCTGCTGTACCCTTTCACCACAACTTTCTCTCACTATTACTTCCTGTATCTGTTGTACCTGTATTTCAAGGGGCCGGCCTTGTCACTCTCTGTGTCACGCTGAATATCCCCGAGAACTGCGTTAAGGGTGCACGTGTCTGTGGAGTGCTCAGCCACTTACACGTTAATTTCACGAGCAGGCTGTTCCGTTGATTCGGAACAACCGGAACCCTCGTCGTCGCAACCGACGGAGTGCTTCCCCCCCCATTAGTATAAATGTGTGTATATCATTTGAAGACAGAAGGTGGAAGTTTCGAATCGGCTTTCCGCAGTCATTTTCTCTCTCTTAGTTTTTCGAAAAGCTATTCACATCACCAAGGCAGCTGACCTCTATGACAGAGCACACTTTTTCTTGTCTGTTCAAAACAATTATATCCGGCCTGTTATGTTAAATACTTGGGAGAATCTGTTGTGAGAACGTTCTACCTATAGACCTCCCTGGTGTTGATGTTCATGTATGTATTCAATAATAAAGGTTGTCTTCCTGTTTATTACAAGACAGTCTTTTTCCGGATAGCATTGTATATTGTTATTAAGCAACATCATAGTACCACGATGCCAGTTTTGCGCTGCTGCTGATCACATATGATATTTTCCACAGAAATGTAATATGATCTTCATTTTCGATTGCATCCTGGTTGTCCAAGAGCTTCCCTGTGCCTTTTGTTTTTTGTTTTTTTTAGGTATTTTGTAGCATTCCTCTGTTCTTGCAAATGCACAACCTTCGAAGTGTAATGTAAGGCAGCGTTCACGTATCCAAGAGAGGCTGTATTTCATTTTGATACTACTATCGTCTTCGGGAAACATACCCTTGCATTTTTATTTGCTTTGGTATATTGAGCGTTAAGGCGGCGAGTTGGCAGAAACGTTAGCACGCCGGGTGAAATGCTTAGCAGTGTTTCGTTTGCCGCTACGTTCTGAGTTCAAATTCCGCCGAGGTCGACTTTGCCTTTCATCCTTTCGGGTTCGATTAAATAAGTACCAGTTATGTACTGGGGTCGATATAATCGACTTAATCCGTTTGTCTGTCCTTGCTTGTCCCCTCTGTGTTTAACCCCTTGTGGGTAGTAAAGAAATAGGTATTTCGTCTGCCGCTACGTTCTGAGTTCAAATTCCGCCGAGATCGACTTTGCCTTTCATCCTTTCGGGGTCGATAAATTAAGTACCAGTTACGCACTGGGGTCGATATAATCGACTTAATCCGTTTGTCTGTCCTTGCTTGTCCCCTCTGTGTTTAACCCCTTGTGGGTAGTAAAGAAATAGGTATTTCGTCTGCCGCTACGTTCTGAGTTCAAATTCCGCCGAGATCGACTTTGCCTTTCATCCTTTCGGGGTCGATAAATTAAGTACCAGTTACGCACTGGGGTCGATATAATCGACCTAATCCGTTTGTCTGTCCTTGCTTGTCCCCTCTGTGTTTAACTCCTTGTGGGTAGTAAAGAAATAGGTATTTCGTCTGCCGCTACGTTCTGAGTTCAAATTCCGCCGAGATCGACTTTGCCTTTCATCCTTTCGGGGTCGATAAATTAAGCACCAGTTACGCACTGGGGTCGATATAATCGACTTGATCCGTCTGTCTGTCCTTGTTTGTCCCCTCTGTGTTTAGCCCCTTGTGGGTAGTAAAGAAATAAGATATTGTAGTGGAAATCGTCTGTAGGATGTTGCTCTCTTCGATTTTCAGTTCTAAGTTTCTGTATCTATTTTTGCTGCTCTTGTTCAGCAAGTGTTGTCTTAGAAAGACTGCACTGGTCCCTCTATATCCTTCATCATTTCTTAACTAGAGCCAGTCGATATCACTGTTTTTGTGAAAACGTCCAGTTGGTGTCTGAATCTTGTGGGTCTTAATGTCTTTGCAGCAGATTTCCTCTACAGATCACTCAAGTTTCCCAAATGTGGGAATCAGTACTGTCATTGCATATGAACTGTGGAATATTTTCTTATCATAAGAGAAGAGTTCTACCTATAATTTGTTTTAAGTCTCGTAAAATATTCTCGAGTCACTCTGTCTCTTTTCACAGCACCTTCCTATGATAAGTTTTCATCTATGTTCAGATATTTGCAGTTTTCTTTGTGTGGGACAGAAGCGATAGAGAGACAATTGATGTACAGGCTTTGGATTAAGGGGAAAGGTTCAACGTTCAACAATAAAATACAAACGTTTCTTTAGGCCAAATTCCATTCCTATGTCAGCTGAAAATGTTGTTAACTCTAGTTGTTTTATTTTGGTATTTTTAACATTTTTCGTATAAATCTTGAGATCATTCGCAAACAAATTATGTTACATTAGTATCTCTAGCAGTTGGCAACCCTAGCATGAAACCAGTTGATTTTTTATAGCAGGAATGATATTGGACTGAATTCTAAACTAAACAGAATTACAGAAAGGTTCCTTCGAGTTTCGTTTAGAAATATTAATACCATCAGAGATGATCGTTCTGCTTTTAGTTATGTATGTATGTATGTATGTATGTATGTATGTATGTATGTATGTATGTATGTATGTATGTATGTATGCATGCATGTATGTATGCATGTATGAGTATGTATGTATGTATGTATGTATGTATGTATGTATGTATGTATGCATGCATGCATGTATATATGTATGTATGTGTGTGTGTATGTGTGTGTGTGTATGTATGTATGTATGTATGTATGTATGCATGTATGTATGCATGTATGTATGTATGTATGTATGCCTGCATGCATGTATGTATGTATATATGTATGTATGTATTCATGCATGTATATCTATCTATCTATCTATCTATCTATCTATCTATCTATCTATCTATCTATCTATCTGTCTGTCTGTCTACCTGTCTGTCTGTCTATCTGTCTGTCTGTCTCTCTCTGTCTGTCTGTCTCTCTCTGTCTGTCTCTGTCTGCCTGTCTGTCTGTCTGTCTGTTCTTCTCTCTCTCTCTCTCTCTCTCTCTCTCTATATATATATATATATTATATATATAAAATAATGAATTATTTGTATGTATACATATAAATATATGTAAATTATTACATACAATTCTAAACATAGACGCGAACAAATTTTATGACTAATCACGTTGTCAAAATTAATTATTGATGTAAATACTTTTAATGAAGTCGAAACATTTGCGCGATTTCTTCCTCAAAACTACGAATCATAAACAACAAATGTTTATCTCAACATATTAATTATGATCAAAAGGTTATTTACCATAAACATTCATACATGTAATGAATGTATTCTATAGTATATACACGTGTGTAAATAGTAAGGCGTATAAAGATGTACGTTGGTAATTTTTTGGTCATAATATGATGTTATTATATTTGTCATCTATGAATAATATTTTTGACAAGGAAATTACTTTATGGCTGGTCTCCAGTAATATTAATTACATGAATAATTAATATCTAATTTGGTCATTAAAAAATCATTGGAACTAAATGCTGATAAAATTTCTTCATGTCTGGGCTTATATTTGAATGTCGCGATTAACTGTAATTACTTAATTACAATTAACAATTATGAGATTGAGTGGTTAATAGTGAAACATGCATCCTTCTAGATTAACAGCCCCAAAAGTTGTGATCTCGGACTATCTGGGAAATAAAACATCATATTAAAATCTTAAAGAAAGGAATAGAATTGATGAATTCCAGAAGACAGTTCCATTACGTTTTACTGAAGAAATTCCAACTACAAATTGGCTAAAATAGTTAATCTCCACATTTTGAAATAAATTTGCGATACTATAAAATATGGACAAATGAAAAAGGACTTTCTGCTACTCATTAAAATTATAATGCTTGTCATCTTCCTTGTTTTAGTGTTTCTTACATCTATGATACTGATGGCATGGAAATTCCACATGTTTTTGCATGTGAAAAAGGTGTATATCACGTGTACTGCATATTTTGTAATTGAACAGGTGAATGTCGCACGTTTCCAAAGATTTTTTGCCAACTAATGAAATCGAGGTGATTTATCAAATCACATGCACACACGCACACACACATATACATATATGCATAATGCATATACATATATATATCTATATACATACATGCATATATATTTGCATATATTCATCTCTCTCTCAATACACACTCATACATATATATGTATACGCTCATACATATAAATGTATATATGTCGATGAGAATAAATATTGGCATATATATTTTTAGATATTCATGCTATATGCTTGTATATATGTACACACACATACAGATATAAGATTACCATGCATTATGTAACTTATTATATTAATGCACTTTGTTACCGATAGCCATATCTTTTGTTCTGTCCGTGATTTTTAAACGAATTAGGTATTATTACACACATGTGGGTGAGAACACTTTGAGATATTTTTGGTATCTAACATATGTCAGATACTGCGAGCGCTGCTTCTGATTGGTCAATCCATGGTGATGACCCGAGGTCACGGTGACAGCGCTGCTTCTGATTGGTCAATCCATGGTGATGACCCGAGATCACGGTGACGGTACTACTTTTGTCATTCATAAGTTACAACTAAACGTGAAGAATTTAGTTATTGGGTTAATAAAATATGGTCATTTATTCGTGTGTAATAAATAAAATACCAAACTCATTCCCTATGGATACCGTATTTATTACAACTCGTGGCTTGTAAACGTATCTAACGAGCGAAAGCTAGTTAGATACGTTTACAAGCCACTCGTTGTAATAAATACGGTATCCATAGGGACTCGTTTGGTATTCTCTATTTAGTCCACATGGCAAAATTCAGAGCAAAGAAAGGGACGAGATATTTGTGCACATGTGTTTTCTAAATATAGAAGATAAAGAGATTTTAAAAAAAATTTATGGAAATGGTTAGGGTATGAAGCACTGTTTAGTAAAATAACTTTGGTGTTCCAATAGAAATTCAAGGGGAAATTGGATATCAAGAGAAAATAGAAGAAATAAAATAGAAGGAGATTTAGAATTAAATGCCAAGAGAAAGTAATAACGATGAGAAATTTGGTATTTGAGGGAACTCTAAAGGAAGAACTGTTGTGGCATTGATTTGGTAGCCACAGAAAATAACACGGTGTAATAAAATTATTTTTTTTTCTTTGGCCGGTAAATGTTATTTACTAGTTTGCTTCAATCTAAAAGTCACAGGAAATGACTACTATTCCATTCAGACTTTGCTTTTCTCACCTGGACATCAATGCTTTGAAACTGACCTGTTTTCAATTACATTTTCGATAGATTCATCAATGAGTCGCTGAAGCTGAAATATCGCTATAGCAAATATTCTGCTCAATACCGGATATTTGCTTGTCAATTGCTTGACCTGAACTAGTTGATCATGTCCCTTAGTAGCTGACAATATGTGTATCCCTGATCATGAGCAGGAGTAATAGGGAAGCGTCATAGCCATGTGTTGAGAGGGATTGTTTGGGGTTTGGATAAAAGAACAAAAGCAAAGTTTGAAGGAAATGTTAGACATTTTTCATACTTTCTAGGGGCAAGCAAATGGGAAATAGCAGTTGTTACCGAAGGTCCAAAATCGTATTACTCAGTGTAATTTCTGTTGTAATGAAAAGTATCTAAAATTTAAAGGGCTGATTGTATTTCGTAAAATGTATCTATTACCCCGAGTTTAAACTGATACTCTCTTTCTCTTTTACTCTTTTACTTGTTTCAGTCATTTGACTGTGGCCATGCTGGAGCACCGCCTTTAATCGAGCAACTCGACCCCAGTACTTATTCTATCGGTCTCTTTTGCCGAACCTTTAGGTGACGGAGACATAAACACACCAGCATCGGTTGTCAAGCCATGCTAGGGGGACAAACACAGACACACAAACCA
>NW_021825917.1:0-14011 GCF_006345805.1 Octopus sinensis | reverse complement strand
ACTGGGTTTTATCTTATATCAAGATACTCTAAGGCCAGGAGCACTTAGGGGCCATCTGAATTCCTTTGATATCAGAGCATTTCGTAGTATTATGGGTTGCCATTGATCGAATTTCGCATCCAGTCAATGACTTTACACAGAAACTGGAATGCGTCCTTCTACTTGTATGATTCATGTGCGCCAGCTCAGACTGACTGGCCATGTTGCCCAATTTCCCGAGTTAGATCCTGCTTAGTGTTCTCTTCTCTGAGGATCCTGATAGACTGATGGCTTGTGTTGATCAACCGCATGCCACATGGATACAGCAGATGAGGAGATGGAGACCAGTTTGGACTCTGGCCTGCGGATCTCCGAGTGGACCTGGAAATATACTGACAAATGGTGAATGATAGCAACGGGCTGCAACGTGCTGCAACGGTGCATGTTCCACATCTTCCCTGACTTGGCCTTGTGCGGGAAGCCGCATCTTATATGCCATCAAAGATAATGCATTAATTTGGTTTCAATCCAATTGTACGTCGTGCAAGTATCTTCCATAGCCTCGCATCGACAAAAACGTGACTGAAATTTAGTAAACAGAAACCGTGGAAGTCGTCCGTAGAAAGGATCATTTCTGTTCTGCTGAGGACAGACTTCAAATGTCGCCCGATATAATTCCACCATATCATATTTCGCTGTATTTAACAGAACTCACACTGCTACAAATACTGGGGCCAAGACTCTGGTTTCAAGAAAACTTCAATCCGCACATCACGGAGGCCCAGGAAACAATTCGTTGACACGGCCCTTACTCTGCAGACTGAGCCCTTACAAAAAGAAGTCCTTAATGTCCCTTTTGAAGAGAATAAATGTTTCCGTGTCTGGTTAACCTTAATACTGCGCGTCAATAAAAGAGCCATCATATATCTTATTGCTTGAAGAGTATTCTTAAAAGGAAGCGAGCTTTTCGTAGTTTAGGGCAGGAAATCTATTCTTAATATGAAAAGTTAGTCGCCTGGTTTCACAAACTCATTTCAATTAAGGACTTTAATGACCGTAGGAAAAAGAAACACAACAATTTTCAACATATCCTGTTTCTTTCTTCCCTTAATATAACAAAGTTTGTGTAAGAGATCAAATATCATTCTACTGTTACTAACTAGTCCACATTCTCACACACACACGCACACACACATTTCTTTCTGAAATACTATATTAGTGTCTGGATCGTATGAAATTATATACATGAGGGTGAGAAAACATTATTAGGGCAGAACATAATTTAATTGACTTCGGCAGAGTTTGAACTTAAAAATCGCGGCTTTAGAAGATTGCATCCTGATGTTTTTGGTTTCTCGATTTATTAAGTTGAAAGAGTCCACACATTTGTAAGAGTGGGTGGGGTAAGGGTTCAACATATTGAGGGCTTTTTGGTTTATGGTTGTTTTAGTGGAAGAAGGTAAGTCGATTACACCGACCCCAGGGTTTAACTGGTATTTATTTTGCTGCAAGGCGGCGAGCTGGCAGAAACGTTAGCACGCCGGACGAAATGCTTTGCGGTATTACGTCTGCCGTTACGTTCTGAGTTCAAATTCCGCCGAGGTCGACTTTGCCTTTCATCCTTTCGGGGTCGATAAATTAAAGTACCAGTTACGCACTGGGGTCGATGTAATCGACTTAATACCTATGTCTGTCCTTGTTTGTTGCCTCTGTGTTTAGCCCCTTGTGGGTAATAAAGAAATAGGTATTTATTTTGCTGAAACTAAAAGGATGAAAGGTAACGTCGACCTCGGCGGAATTTGAACTCAGAATTAAAAAAAAAAAAAGCGGGTGAAATGTCGCAAAGCATCTTAATGGGCGTGCAACCGATTCTGCCAGCTCGCCACATTCGGCTGCCTGATGAGATAATACGATGCATTAATATTGTGTAATTGCCCCTCGTTGAGAGTATAATTATGGCAAGGGTTATATTTGTATAAAGGTTCTAGTTCAGGGAGGTTTTGTATTTGTGCATATGGGTATATATATCTATATATAATATAATATATATATATATATATATATAACATTATATATATATACATATATATATATATATATATACAGTCAAAAATTGTGAAGCATGGCTGTCACCACTACTACATGAACCTGAAGATTGCAGAATTTAATGCATGAAAGTTCTAGTTCAATCAGAATGAACATTTAACATTCTATTATTTTATTTTATTATATTATATTATTTCATTATAAGATTGTAAATAAAACGTGAAAATCAGACAAGGTTGGAATTCCTTTTATTAATATATTCTTCTATACAAGTAAAGAAATAAATATATTCTTCTATACATAATCACACACACCCGTATCTCTCTCTCTCTCTCTCTCTCTATATATATATATATATATATATATATATAAAATTAATAAATAAAACATATGCATATATACATATATGTACGTACCTACCTCTACATATATATAATATATATATATATATATGCATATATATATATATGCATATATATATTCACACCACACCACACACACACATATATATTCACATATATATATTCAAACCACACATACAGACATATGAAAGAACACAAAATATACAACAGCTGTTTCAGTAGAATTATAAAATTGTAATCTCATTCGTGTCCTTTTTATACCTACGCCACACCTGGAACAAACCACAAGACCAATCTACGGTTATACAAAATAACACTATGATTAAAAAAGGTACCATAATTTTATTAAAAATGGACACAGCCAAAAGTACCAATATAACTAAAGTCCCAATATAACTAAAGTACCAATATCTAAAGTTTAATACAAAGTAAAATAGTGTATATATGGTAGGTAAATTCATTATTTAAAAAATAGGCATTGGCTCACGACTAATAAAATTTTAATAAAAATTAATATTTTCTAAATCTAAATATTATATTTGAAATTTTATCCTTAGCCGCAATATTTTAAGTAAAAATTTTCTTGTTCTGTACTTTACCAGATGTAATGAGTTGTCCTGAACTTTTGCAAGTGTAATAACTTGTCCTGTTCGTTCTGAGATCAAATTACGCCGAGGTCGACTTTGCCTTTCATCCTTTCGGGGTCGATAAATTAAGTACCAGTTACGTACTGGGGTCGATATAATCGACTTAATTCCTTTGTCTGTCCTTGTTTGTCCCCTCTATGTTTTGCCCCTTGTGGGTAGTAAAGAAAAAAGTATTTCGTCTGCCGCTACGTTCTGAGTATATATATGTATATATATATATATGTGTGTGTGTACGTGTGTGTGTTCCCTATCATCTCTTGTCAATCGTTGTTGGTGTGTTTACGTCCCCGTAACTTAGCCGATCGGCAAAGAAACAGACAGAATAAGTACCAGGCTTTAGGGGGAAAAAAAGCCTAGAGTCGATTCGCTCTTCAAGGCAGAGCTCCAGCATGGCCACAGTTTAATGCCAGAAACAACACACACACACACACACACACACACACACACACACACACTCTCTCTCTCTCTCTCTCTCTCTCTTTCTTTCCTATTATCAACAGTCAATTTTTAATCTTTTATGGACCAAAGGATTAGTAAAGCGACTATTGTTATACTCGTGAAACGGGTGTAAAAGTTGATTGCCGGACTTTTGGAACAACTATCATTAGTTCGTGGAGAAGGAGAATGGCAAGGATTTGAATCAAAGATCAATGATTTGTTTGCAAATTATTTAATAAATCAAATAATTGGCTGTCAATAATCGTAATGTGTATTAAAGGTAATTCTGTCAGCTTTGATAAAACAAAAAGTTAAGTTGAATCAACAGGATTTGAACCCACGAGTAAAAGATACCGTAACGCGTGTAATGCAACCCATAGACAAAAGAAATAAGTGTGGGTGGCGACGGTGAGTAGAACAATGACCAAAATGTATTTTGTTGCAGGGTGGGGTAGGGGTCACAACGAGGATAATTTACTACAGTTTTGACTGAGAAAAAATTATTTTGTGCAAAGGTTCACTACTTTACAAAACTATATCAGCAAAGCAAATGCCCTTCTCTAAAGGCCTTGAAAACATTATAACATATTCAGGGTGGAAATGAGTAACACAAGGTAGCTGGTTCTCCAGAATTATATTTAAAAAGAGATTCATACTCATCAATATCTATCCTTAGAGGGCGGCGAGCTGGCAGGATTGCCAGCACGCCGGGCGAAATATTTTGCGGTATTTCGTCTACCGCTACGTTCTGAGTTCAAATTCCGCCGAGGTCGACTTTGCCTTTCATTCTTTCGAGGTCGATTAAATAAGTACCAGTTACGCACTGGAGTCGATGTAATCGACTTAATTCCTTTGTTTGTCCCCTCTATGTTTTGCCCCTTGTGGGTAGTAAAGAAATAGGTATTTCGTCTGCCGCTACGTTCTGAGTTCAAATTCCGCCGAGGTCGACTTTGCCTTTCATTCTTTCGGGGTCGATTAAATAAGTATCAGTTACGCACTGGTGTCGATGCAATCGACTTAATCCCTTTGTCTGTCCTTGTTTGTCCCCTCTATGTTTAACCCCTTGTGGGCAATAAGAAACGTTAGCACGCCGGGTGAAATGCTTAGTAGTATTTCGTCTGACTTGACGTTCTGAGTTCAAATTCCGCCGAGGTCGACTTTGCTTTTCATTCTTTCGGCGTCGATAAATTAAGTACCAGTTACGCACTGGGGTCGATCTAATCGACTGCCTCTTCCCCCAAAATTTCAGGCCTTGTGCCTAGAGTAGAAAAGTATTTCCCTGCACACAGAATATATTAGTGACCTTAGGTATAAGTTGTGAAGGAACCTGGCCTAACGGTTTGGGTATTTCACTTACGAACATAAGATTTTGGTTTCCATTCCCAGACCGAGTGGTGCGTTATGTTCTTGAGCAAGACACTTCATTTCACATTGCCCCAGTTCACTTGACTGTAAATGAGTAACCTGGCGACGGATTAGTCTTCCGATCAGGGTGAATGGTGTGATGTCGTTCACTTAGAGGCCGTGGATACTGGGTAACCGGCCCCGGGAGTTTTAGAACTTGCGATAATACTTAAGTCTAGACTAGAAATCAATATTGTACAACAAAAATGTCATATTTAATCTTTTTAAGAAAAAGTGGATATTCCTAAATTTAGAAGACAGACAGCAATTTTAGGTGTAAGGGTGCGATCGATTTAAAACATTATTATTTCGATCCTAGGAGGGAGGTAAAATAAATATTACCTTCGGATAGTTTTGAACGCGAAAGAAACGAAAGTAGCAAAATATATTAAGTTACTCTATCGTATTCTGGAAGTGGCCGTTTTCCTTTTGGAATATTAAAAATGGCATAAAAATAATTATAAGCTTAACAAATAAAGCATTTTTTGAAATATAACCGTTAGATAAATTAATTAAAAAGTTCTAATTTTACTACAATGCCAGTAATTCTAAGGGAAGAGCCAAGCCTATTGCATCGACCCCACTAAATTTACTGGTACTTATTTTGGCGATCTCAAAAGGATGAGAGGTTATCTCTACAGGATTTGAACTCAGAACGTAACGAATCGGAAAACAAACCACAAGGCCGTTTTATTCTGACGCTCTAGCGATTCTACAAATCCACCGCATAGAAAAATCCACATGTCAAAATAATAAAACCAAAAACCGAAACTTCAAAGAAATCATTTTATTGCGAAACGCTTTGATCTTCATCAGGATTTTGGAAGTTAAGATCAAAGAAGAAATGATACAACGAAACATCAGTGAAGGATACCAAGTCAAGAATATTGACCAAATCTTCAAAAGTATCAATGTTCGATAAAGGGGAAATACAAAATTTGCATTCGTGGATATAAGATATACAGTCCCTTAAAGTATTTACCATTTCCTGTACTTGGTTTTGAGAATGTCCCGCCTCTGCGCAAGTCACTATTCGAATGCGTATCTGCCATATTTCAAAAATTTGCAGAGCACTGCTAAATTTAGTTGGACTGATGAAATTCTTGTAGAATTTCATGCTCAAACTGCAGTTTGCATTTTGTCCTTCTACGCAGCAAAGCCACCGAATTCTTTGGATTTGGTCCAGAATTCTGCTCTGAAGTTCACTCGATTCATTACAAGAATATTGCAGATTAAACGATGTGCAGTATTTCATGGCCGTTTTCATCGTGTCTTCGCGATAAACAAGTTTTGGATCCCGTACCATTTTGCCTTTGCTTCTTACGTATATGATTGATTCCACAAGACATGAAAGAGCCTCTTCGAAGTATTGTGGTTGAACAATCACTTCCAGTCGATGATTTAGGGTGGGATTTCTTAGAAGAACTGACATGATTCCATACACAAACCTTCAGTTTATTTCCCTGTCATGGAATGCGACTTTGAAAGAAGATATTGTATTATTTTATTTCTTATTTATAATTTTTCTTTTAATCTCTCTCTCTTTCTCTCTCACCTACATACAAACATACACAAATATGTATGTATACACCCACATGTATGTGTGTTGAAATATATATTGACATATACACATTATGGTTGAGCTAATCGTTCTAATTTGCATTTAAATTCAACATATTGTTTTGTTAGTTTTGTTGTTGTTGTCACAGATGTGAATGTTATTTAAGTAGATTCGTGAATGGCAAACTCGATCGTTTATAGTGTAAAGTCTCTCTCTTTTACGTTGTAAGTTCGAATTTTACAAGAGACAACTTTTCCTTTCCCCATTCTGGGGTAGATTCGTACCGATTTTGCCCTGTTTTCCCAACATTACACATGCATCAATGTTAGAAACAAAGGATCTTTTCGGTTTGAACGGCAGTTTTTTCTAGCGGTGTCATATGAAATTGTCACCCATAATTATGAGCCAAGTATCGATCTATTGCATTTCAATCTGTTTTAGGGTTAGGGTTAGGGTTATAGGTGGGGGGAAGGGCATCTTTTTTTTCTTCAGAAATGTAAATAAACCCAATCTGTTTCTTAAACGAGGGACATATTCATACGGCACAGAATGTTTTCATCTCAACAGACGTCATTGATTGGTTGAAATTGCAGAAATTGAAGAAAAAAAAACAACAAATATCTTACAGACTATAGAATTTTCTCAATAAAGCCAGGAGAAAAAGATGTTTTATAAACATATTCTACCAGTATGCGAAGTTTAAAAGTGTTTAGTTACGTGGAAATTATTAAAAAAAACTGCCGTTCAAACCGAAAAGATCCGAAACAAATTATCGTCATTTTATTATTAAGGCGAAGGTTGTGAGCTGACAGAATCGTAAGTGCACCGGAGAAAATGCTAAGCGGCATTTCGTCCGTCTTTACGACGGTCTGAATTCAAATTCCATCGAGATCGACGTGTCTTTTCATCCTTTCGAGATCGATAAAAGAAGTACCAATCGAGCACTGGGGTCGATATGATCGACTAGTCCCTCCCACCGAAATTTCAGGCCTTGTGAAAGAATCATTATTGTTGTTGCTGTGGATTGGTAGAATCGTTAGTGCGTCGAACAAAATGCTTGGCACTTTTCTTCCGACTTTATGTTCTGTGTTCGAATCCCACCGAAGTCAACTTTTCTCTTCATCTTTTCAGGGTGGATAAAATAATGTACCAGTTAAGTTCTGGGGTCAATAGTATCGACTAACCCCACCTCTTCTAGATTGCTGGCCTCGGGTTGTTAATCGTTAATGTACCGGACAAAGTGCTTAGCGGTATTTCTTCCGGCTTTATGCTTTGAGTTCAAATTCCACTGAGGCCGACTTTGCATTTTATTCTTACGAGGTCGATGAAAAATAAAAGTACAAATGTAATCGTCTCCCCCACCTCAAAATTTCAGGCCTTGTACCTACACTAGAACGAATTCTTAGACTTGGTCATCGCAGACGAGTAGTTAAGACGATGGACTAAGTTTCACGCCCTCAAGCAGCGAGCTGGCAGAAACGTTAGCACACCGGGCGAAATGCTTAGCGGTATTTCGTCTGCCGCTACGTTCTGAGTTCAAATTCTACCGAGGTCGACTTTGCCTTTCATCCTTTCGGGGTCGATTAAATAGGTACCAGTTATGCACTGGGGTCGATGTAATCGACTTAATTCCTTTGTCTGTCCTTGTTTGTCCCCTCTATGTTTTCATTTTGCCCCTTGTGTGTAGTAAAGAAATAGGTATTTCGTCTGCCGCTACGTTCTGAGTTCAAATTCCGCCGTGGTCGACTTTGCTTTTCATCCAATCGGGAGTCGATTAAATAAGTACCAGTTACGCACTGGGGTCGATGTAATCGACTTAATTCCTTTGTCTGTCCTTATATGTCCCCTCTATGTTTAGCCCCTTGTGGGCAGTAAAGAAATAAGAATCGTTAGAGCATCTGAGGCGGGGGTGGGGTGAAAACAAGGACTCATAATATTTGTTTCAGCGTTCTGAGTTCAAATCCTACAGCAATCGATTTTGTCTTTTAATCCTCCAGGATCGATAAAATAAAATTCCAGTCATTCACTTGAACGATGATATCCTCCCTCGAATTTCAGGCGTTGCACCGATCTTTCAATGAAATATTCAGCACAGTTTCGTTTTCATTCTCCGGTTTTTGAATTGGAACCAGGCTCGACGTGGTTTTTTCATTCCGCTCAGAGGGAATTTAGTGTATAACGAAGCAAACCGGATTTCTCCCTTTAGCATTTAAACCGGCCCATATCTATTTCTTTACTACCCACAAGGGGCTAAACACAGAGGGGACGAACAAGGACAGACAAAGGAATTAAGTCGATTATATCGACCCCAGTGCGTAACTGGTACTTATTTAATCGACACCGAAAGGATGAAAGGCAAAGTCGATCTCGACGGAATTCGAACTCAGAACGTAACGGCAGACGAAATACCTATTTCTTTACTACCCACAAGGGGCTAAACACAGAGGGAACAAACAAGGGCAGACAAACGGATTAAGTCGATTATATCGATCCCAGCGCGTAACTGGTACTTATTTAATCGACCCCGAAAGGATGAAGGGCAAAGTCGACCTCGGCGGAATTTGAACTCAGAACGTAACGGCAGACTAAATACTGCTTAGCATTTCGCCCGGCGCGCTACCAGTTCTGCCATCTGGCCACCTTTCGCCGTCTCTATTACCACCACCACCGCCAACGACAACTACAACAACAAACACTTCAATGTTTTAAATATCATCTCGACCAATTGGTTTAATGGAGCGCAAAGTTGTAAACAATAATCCCCTCACCCCCGCCACACTCACTCTTTATCCCTACCCTCCACCACTACTCTCCCTCTCTCTCTCTCTCTCTCTCTCTCTTAACGACCCTTATTGACCCTTACTGATCCCCCCACCACATACCCTCGATCCATTCAACTACCACCCACCACCCCACCGTCACATCCCACATTTGTTAGTTTTTACCAGCAATAAATTATCAAACGGTGCCAAATTATACGCAACACTCTCTCTCTCTTTCTATCTCTCTCTCTCTTTCTATCTCTCCCCCCGCCTCTCTCTTTCTCTCTATTTGTCTGTCTGTCTCTTTCCCACAAGTTACCTTTGCCTCTCTCTTACCTTTCTGCTTTCGTCTCATTCCCGCATATATATGCCTGACTATCTACGTCTGTCTGTCTGTCTGTCTCTCTTTCTACTCTCTCTCTCTCTCTACCATCTCCCTCTTTCTCTCTCTCTCTCTCTCTCTATCTCTATATATATATATATATACACACACACACACACACACATACACGCACAAACACACACACGCACAAACACACACACATACAAACACACACTCACAAACACACAACACACACACACGCAGGCACACAAACACACACACAAACACACAAACACACACACACACAAACACAAAGACACACACACACGCAGACAGACACACACACACACACACATAGACACACACACACAGACACACACACACACACACACACGCGCAGACACACAAACACACACACACACACGCACAGACACACAAAGACACACGCACAAACATACACACACACACACGCAGACACACATACACACGCACAAATACACACACACATACACACGCTATATACACACATTTTATTTTCACTCACCGCTCATTGGTGTTAATAGATATCTCCCTGGAGGCTTCGACATCCATAAACCTGCTGCTTCTGTCCGTGTGTCTGAGTGTGTAGGTGGCGCTCTCTATGTATGTGTATATATATATATATATATGTGTGTGTGTGTGTGTGTGTGTGTGTGTCTGGTGTAGGTATGCTGTTATAGGAGTGTGTGTATGTGTGCGCTGCTGTGCGTATATATGGTTGAAGATGTGTGTGAGGGCAATGTGTAAGCGACACATTTTTACACGAATACATACACTTCCACCCACCTGCATACACACAGAGACACGCACAGACACACAGACACACGCACACGCACACATACACGCAAATGCACACACAAACAGCAACACACGCATTCTCATACTCGTACACATGTGGGGGGAGGACACACAGACACATACCTAAAATAAAAAAAAAAGAAGTAACAACGACCCTGCTGGGAATCGAACTCTTGCACATTTTGTTTAGATATCTTTAATTTGGTTAATATTTCATGCTAATCACTGCCACACCTGACTAATGAATGACGGGCAAGTGTAACAGTTATAAATCTACTATGATTGGCTGGTATTTTCAGCATCATCATTGTCGTCATCATCATTGTCACCATCACCACCACCACCACCCTCACCATCATCATTATCCTCATCCTCATCCTCCTCACCATCATCCTCGTCATCACCATCATTGTCACCATCACCACCGCCACCACCATCACCATCATCATCGTCATCATCTTCATTATCATCATCATCATCATATCGGAAGGCCGGTCTATCGGAAGGCCAGTCTATCGGAAGGCCAGTCCATCGGAAGGCCAGTCCGTCGGAAGGCAGTCCGTCGGAAGGCCAGTCCATCGGAAGGCCAGTCCGTCGGAAGGCAGTCCGTCGGAAGGCCAGTCCGTCGGAAGGCCAGTCCATCGGAAGGCCAGTCCGTCGGAAGGCAGTCCGTCGGAAGGCCAGTCCATCGGAAGGTCAGTCCGTCGGAAGGCCAATCTAGTGGAAGGCAAGTCCATTGGAAGGCCAGTCCATCGGAAGGCCAGTTCGTCGGAAGGCAAGTCCATCGGAAGGCCAGTCCGTTGGAAGGCCAGTCCGTCGGAAAGCCAGTCCGTCGGAAGGCAAGTCCATTGGAAGGCCAGTCCATCGGAAGGACAATCCAGTGGAAAGCCAGTCTATTTACAACCGATTGGGCCGGAGCAGCATGAAATGAAGTGTTTTGCTCAAGAACACGACGCACCAACCGGACAGGGAATCGAAACCACGATCCAGCGAGCGTGAATGCAACGCCCCAACGACTTGGCCACGAATTTCTACAAAATATACTAAATACCATTCTAAATAACATCTTCCATTTACTGAAACTATATTTCGCTTCGAGAGAAAGTATACAAACACTTAACGGCAAAAATGTGATAATCTCAAGGAGTCATCAAGCAATGAGGGAAAGACAGTTTGATTCTCGCTGCGGTTTTTAGTATATATGAATTTCTGATAAATCGTTAACACATAGAGTGCTCAATATGAAAGGCAGAGTCAAGAAAATAGATTCTTTATAATAGATGGTGCGAATGACTTTATAGTTTCGCCGTCCTTGGCGAACCTTCTTGGCATTTAATGCGTGTGGTGTACTTCTAATGGGTCCTCTGAGCCACCTTGGAAGTTCTGCCGATTAAAGATAATACAATGTATTTATTCATGGATTGTGGTTTTATTTATCCTGTTTGTTTTACCAAATCACCTTCTTTGTGCGCGCGCGCGCGTGTGTATACACATCCGTACACGCATTCATACACACATATATGTATGCGATACACACACACACATGCATACATACATACATACAATATATATATATATACATACATGCAGCGTGCGCGTTGTTGCGTGCAAAGGACAGCGCACTCAACTGGTTATATAAAGTTGGTATTTATAATTAAACAGCGGTGAATCGTTAACTCTTTAATTATGTGTGTATATATGTATACATGTATGTATGTATGTATGTATGTATGTATGTATGTATGTATGTATGTATATATATATATATATATATATATACATGTGTATATATACATGTATATGTATATATATTTATATATATATATACATATATATAAACACGTACATACACGTACATATAGGTGTGTGTGCGTGCATGTATACACACACACATATTCATTTAATATAAATATACATATTGTACGCATATATGCAAGGTCATGCGTCAAAACGTGCGCATATACCTACGGGCCCCATATATACATATCTATATATCTATATCTATCAATCTATATCCATATATACATACATACATATATATATATATATCTATATATCTATATATATATGTATATATATATATTTGTGTTTGTGTGTGTATGTGTGCGTGTCTGTATGGTATATATATAATATATATATATATATATATATATATGTACGCGCGCATGCGTATATGTATGTGTGTAATTTATGTATATATATATACATGTGATTACGTGCTTGCGTGTATAATATCCTATATATGTTTATATTACATATATTCTACTGTGTATTGATGTCACATTCCTCAATGTGTTCGTGTGTGTATGTGTGTGAGCGTGTGGTTGTGTGCGTGTGTCTGCGTGCGTATAATTTGGTTATTTATACAATGTTGTACATGAGACCCTAAAAATAACAGACCTATATTCTGACAAACCCTATGGTGGAGGTGATGTCCCGCCGTCCTTTCAGCATGCCATCCGGTCGTTAAGTGTTCTAATCTTTCCTACATAACCTCAACCCTCCCGGTCGCCCAACACCTCCTCTTCTACCACCGGGCACACAGTCCTCAGAAAGTCTATGGCTACATATAACATACATACATACATACATACATACATACATACACATATATATACACACATACATATATACATATATGTGCAACGTTACATATCTATCTATCTATCGATATTACTATCTATCTATCTATCTCTATCTATCTATCTATATATCTATCTATCTATCTATCTATCTATACTATTATATATATTTATATATGTTATATATATATATATATATGTAATATATATATTTTTTTTCTATTTTTTTTCTAGTTTCAGCTCAGAGCTGCGGCCGTATATATAAAGCCTTGTGAGTGGATTTATTAGACGGAAACTGAAAGAAGCCTGTCGTAGATATACATATATGTGTGTGTTTGTCCCCCCACCATCGCTTGTCAACCGATGTTAGCGTGTCGGCAAAAGACACCGATAAAATAAGTACTAGGATTACAAAGAATAAGTCCCGGGGTCGATTTGTTTGACTAAAGGCGGTGCTCCAGCATGGCCACAGTCACATGACTGAAACAAGTGAAAGAAAAAAGACACAACCATTATCGCGTCGTTTTAAATCGTAGTTTCCAGTGCCGCCAAGGTCAATTTTGGCTTTCATCCTTCCGAGGTCGACAAAATAAAGTACCAGTCAAGTATTTATGTTGACCTATCAATTAAGACCCTCGCCTCAAAATGGCTGAACTTGCCCCAAAATTTGAAATAATTATAGGAGCGGGGTGCTGTGGTAGAATCGTTAGAGCGTTGGTAACTTGTGACATTGATCGCAATTTCTGATTTGAAGTCCATCCGATGCCAACCTTGCTTTTCGCCCCTTCGTTGAATCGCTAAAATAGAGTCCTGGGTTCCATTTGATGGGCCAGCCCTTCTCTTGTGAGTTTTGTCCAGATCTATAACGACCTCCGAGGTCTTATATACGCTTACAGAGTACTTATGAAGTATGCTTTATTATCATCATATCTTAGGTTCCATCCAGCAACGTAATACCTTATACAAATGTCTTTATACATACATACATACATTACATACATACATACATACATACAACATACATACATACATACATACATACATATACATATAATATGTATATACACCAAT
>NW_021825916.1:5000-14166 GCF_006345805.1 Octopus sinensis | reverse complement strand
TTTTTGAGTTCTCTCTTACTGTGTACCATCATACGTCGGAATCAGCGACTAGCACCTCACTTTGACCAATATAAAGTGCGAAAATTCAAATGCTGGCGATAATACCTACCTCCAACCACATTGTCAGTAACTAATATCTTTTATACTATAGGCACAAGGCCTGAAATTTTTGGGGAGGTGGGACCAGTCGATTAGATCGAACCTGTACGCAACTGGTACTTAATTTATCGACCCCGAAAGGATGAAAGGCAAAGTCGACCTCGACGGAATTTGAACTCAGAACGTAGACAGACGAAATACCTATTTCTTTACTACCCACAAGGGGCTAAACATAGAGGGGACGAACAAGGACAGACAAACGGATTAAGTCGATTACATCGACCCCAGTGCGTAACTGGTACTTATTTTATCGACCCCGAACGGATGAAAGGCAAAGTCGACCTCGGCGGAATTTGAACTCAGAACATAACGGCAGACGAAATACGGCCACGCATTTCACCCGGCGTGCTAACGTTTCTTATTTCTTTATTGCCCACAAAGCGGCTAAACATAGAGGGGAAAAACAAGGACAGATAAACGGATTAAGTCGATTACATCGACCCGAGTGCGTAACTGGTACTTATTTAATCGACCCCGAAAGGGTGAGAGGCAAAGTCGACCTCGGCGGAATTTGAACTCAGAACGTAGCGGCAGACGAAATACCTATTTCTTTACTACCCACAAGGGACTAAACACAGAGGGGAAAACAAGCTTAAAAAGAAAAAAAAAAAAAAAGATTAGTACTAGGGTTAAGTTATTCGACTAAAATTCTTCAAGGTGGTACTGCTGCCTGGCTGCAGTCTAATTACTGAAACAAGTATATGATGAAAAGATAATTCCTGAAGTAGATGCTGATGATGACGATCTACCGACCAGAAAATAGTGCCCCACTGCCTCCCAGAATTTTCCATTTCACCGTTACCCATCACATAGTAGCCATCTTCTTTCATGGTGAAGACATTAACCTTACAACAGTATAACTGTGTTCGTATTAATTCTTTTGGCGTATTTCTCTTCAAAGATTTTTATAAAATCTCCATTTATTGATGTTTCTAAAATTCTTATTTTCATATGTAAAACTGTTTGCATTGTTTTGTTCATTTTATAGTTATTTTTTCGAAAACAATCCTGTCGGAACAAATCTTATTTTATAACATGAAAATCAATGCGAAAATAGGTTTCGTGTTACTTTTAATACCCATTTTTCATATAAATAACAGCATTATTATATTATTGACGTCATAAGAATTCAACAGCCGCGAGGAAGTGAAATAATATATATATATATATATATATATATTGGAATGGTTAATCTCGAAGCATATAAAGCGATAGATAATAGTATATCAATATTGGGTTAAAAAAAAGGAGCAGAAACCTTTGGACAGAAAGCTTCCGCGGGCTTCGAACCATCTCCATAGTAGGCGTTTTACCGTTGGAACAATACTACCTTTTGAATGTCAACGCACATTTTAAGAAACTTTATTCTTACCACTGAGAATTGTATTTTGCTTTGGTCAAATTGGTAGAATGCCTGTCATGTTTACAGATATAGGCTCGAGTCACGCGGTTTCAAGTTGTAAGGGCAACCTTTGACCTTTTTCTATCCAAGGGGTATTTGAACACAATTCCTTAATATATGTGTGTGTATGCGTATGTGTGTGTGTGTGTGTGTGTGTATTCCTTTACTCTTTTACTTGTTCCAGTCATTTGACTGGGTCATGCTGGAGCACCGCCTTTTGCCGAATCGCAAAATTACAGGGACGTAAACACACCAACATCGGTTGTCAAGCGATGGTGGGGTACAAACAGGCACACAAACATACACACACACACACTCACACATACACACACACGCACACACATACACACACACACACACACACACATATGTATATACGACGGGCTTCTTTCAGTTTCCGTCTACCAAATCCACTCACAAGGCTTTGGTCGGCCCGAGGCTATAGTAGAAGATACTTGCTCAAGGTGCCACGCAGAGGGACTGAACCCGGAACTATAATCTATAATCACGCTATAATCTATAATTTTGTGCACTCTGCGATTCATCATTCCAAAAGATAATTATTATATTAGTTTAGAAGTAAAGACTCGTTTTTTTCTTTAAATCCAGTTTGGCATTGAATAGCTAGAAATAAACCGCAGAGTCGATTAAAAACAGTACCATTCAAAGACGGTGAATTAGCAGACTTCTGAAAACATCGAGCCGGATGCCTTGCGGTGTTTATTTCAGTTATTTGAGTTTTACTTGGGTGACAAGCTCAATCCGTCGACAGTTCAGCTCCGCCAATTGTCACTTTGGGTACCTTTAGCGGAGTATTCGCGCCAGGTCTCCGGATTAAGGCTACTTTCCATTCCTGCCTCCCTTCCTCCTTCCTTCCCTCTCAAAGCTGGCATCAAAGGAGAGATAGATAGATATATAAATAGAGAGACAGACAGATAGATAGATAGAAAGAGAGAGAGAGGGGTGGAAGAGAAAGGTGGGAGAGAGAGAGACTGTTGGAATATTCAGAAATCGTAGAGATCTTCAGTTGAGCACTGATGAGGGGAATTTCCCGCAGTATAAGGTATCACACACACACACACACACACACACACATGATGTCTTGGCTTTCCTTTGTTTAAATTCACAAAGGAAAATTATGTCTAGATAAAAAAAGAAATTCTTCACCATCATTTTCCTTTAATATATGAAATAAAAACTTCAGCGTGCTGATAATAATTCTGTTAAAATCACCTTTGATGAAACTTAAAAAAATATTTTTCACTGATTCTGGTGGAAAGTTAACTCCATCTGGTTTTTAATTAAAATCAGAAATGACTGAGATAAAATGAAATGAAATAAAAAAATAATAATTAAATAGCGGACACTACTGTTGTTGTTGTTGTTGTTGCAATTAGCGTTGTGATTGTAATTATTGTTGATGTTGTTTGTGCTTGTTTGTTTTTCATTCAAATAATGACTTTTACTTCACTTCACTTAATTTCATTTTACGCAAAAGTAGAAAAAAAGAATTCTTAACGGAATTACGAGAGCTGAATGTAATAGATGGAATGGCTGTTTTGTATGGCGATTTATAACAGACAGTTCTTGTCTCCTCTCATTTTCAATGGTGTTAGAAAAGAGATTTCTGGAGGTTAAACTATTTAATCAATAACTTGATTGCTAATTATTTTATCTACTCCGGAAGGAAGAAAGATAGAGTCGAGCACCTCTACCCAACCTTTCAAGAATAGTTTCCTTTTAGCCCATTTCTGGGTGAGCCTGGCTACCTTGCTCGTAACCTCATCTCAGTTCCCATTCACCTGAAGGTTCGGATCAAACAAGACTCCAAATAACTTAGCAGGACTACCCGTCGGGCGCCTTAGGGCGTGCACGCGCTTCTCAAAATGCCTACTTGCAAGCTCTCTAATTCGTCCTAGCTAATTTTTGCTTCTGCCAAAATTTCGTATTCTTTTAGAACGTTGCCAACCTCCTCGATTTCTGTGGACTCTGCTCTATTGCAACCATTCAGGCCAGTTCTCTAATTTTAAAAATATGTTAAAAAGTGAATGACATTAATATGAATATATCGGTTATATTCTAATTAAGAAAATGTACCAAAGTTAATGACTTGATTTCGTTATTTCAACATAAGACCTTCAGTTAGGTCCATCTTGAAACAATTATTGGCAGCATCTGACAGATGCACTGTGGTCATTGTTCTGGTAATTTGTGCTGCCAATTTTGCATTTATCCACCCAGAATCAATAACTACAGTACCAGAAAATACGAGGTTGATCTCTGTCTGTCTTTCTCCCTGTCTCTCCGTTTCATTATTCCACTTTTTCATTCTACTTTGCTGTAGGGCAATCTCAATACCATTTTCTCCCGACAAATAGTGGATTAAATTGGGATTAACAAATATTTTTCATCTAGCGTGCTTCATAAACCATAGACCACGGTGGACCAAAGAAACCAAAGACCACGGTGGACGTAAACATAGAATTTTTCTGTTTGGCACTGAACAGTTAAAAGAAAATAGTCCGGTGCTTAACCTTGTCTCTCATTTCCCTGCCTTTTGAGACGATGAGAGGGAACGGTAACTTTTTGACACTGACTCAAGGCCACACATTATGGGTAGTCTATTCAAATGACAACGTCCGTGTCTTGTATTTATTTCACCAACTCTCGAGAGATAACAGTGCAAATTTGACTACCACCGGGGTTGCGACTAAAACATAAACCAAAAATCCCACAAGATGTTCGTTTGTTGCTTACTCTACTCGTTCTATCAATCCACAACCCCTCAAGATAGTGAGATAATATTACCGTGGGGACAACAACAATAAACTGAACGTCAGCACCAGTAAGTGTTTATATTTAGTATTTTCCTATCTTGAAATGAAGCAGAATAAATAAAACATTAACTAATGACGTTGGCACAAGTTCTTGCATTGGAGGGCGAAGGTTCAAGGGATTTAACCGATCCTCTGCTTTTTTGGTTTGTTGTTTTTTAATCTCATTTTAAATTATATATCATGATTTCAGCCAATGTCTATCTCATTGGAAGTCATTCCGAAAATACTGATTTTTTTCCTCTATGTACGGCTAAATATAAAAGACACACACAGGCGCACACACACATACACACACACACACCACACTCACACACACACACACACACATACACACACACACACACACACACACAGATCGACCAGTGTTGACTCCGGCACTCGGGCTGTTCGAACTTAGCCCGAGTATAAATTTAATTAAGCTGATTTAATTTCGGGGCTAAAGCAGTTTCGCACCTCACCTTCAAAAATGCATTTTTTAAAAAATGGATTCTTTAGATTCCTAGGTTTTAGATATCGGAGATTACGAATATGCAAAAAATGATTTTTCCAAATTTTAACCCCACCCGCCTCAACCTCCCCTACCCCAATTTTAAATGTATTGTTGTATATTGAAGTGTGGAAATTTCATTAAAGCAGGTATGTAAAGTGAGGTGGCGGCGGGGGGCGGGGGTAAAATAAAAAAATATATTCTTTGTATATTCGTATTCTGACATCAAAAACCTAGGAATTCGAAGAAATTTTATTTTAAAATGCATTTTTGAAGGAGATGTGCATTAGCCCCTTAATCTCCTTCAATTTAAAGTATGTAATTACAGCCAATAACTCGGGCTCCTTTTGTCGAGCCTGGTCACAGTTCCTTTATTTCCTTTCAGCGTCTGGCGGTCGTCTTAGAGGTGCCATATGTCAAAAAATATTCATAGTAGACGTTTCACCTGCCCGACGCGGGCTCAGACGTTACAGCGTGAGTTGTTATCTATAATCGTAAAAATTGAAAGTAATTCAAAATCAGTGTTCTCTTGAAACAATAAATTTCTATAAATTACAATCTTCGAAAAATTTCCTCTCTACAAAATTCTAAAAAGAGCGAAACAATTATCCAGCAACTCGGGTTGGTACGAACGAATTATCGCTCCTGAAATAATGTGTAAACGGTTGAGTATTCATCAGATGAGTCTACCCTAAACCTTTTTCTTTTATGCAGTGACACTCTGTATGTATGTGTGCGTATGTATATATGTGTCTATCTATGTATCTATGTATATGTGGGTGTGTATGTGTGTGTGGGTGTGTGTGTGTGTGTGTGTGTGTGTGTGTGTGTGTGTTGTTTATGTGTGTATATCTTTGTGCTTCTCTCTCCACAACAGCTTGACAACCACTTTTAGTTTCTTTACATCCCGTAACGTAGAGGTTCGGCAAAAGGAGACCGATAGAATAAGTACCAGGTTGAAACAATGAAGTTCTAGCGTCGATTTAACATAATGTAGCAGCCCTGGCTGGGACGAATGTTACTGTTATTTAGCTCCAGGAAACATCATCTCCAATTGGCTATACGACGCACTATCTATATTCTTATATTTTCGAACAGGAGAGTTTAGCATCCCCAATCAGCACAAAGCAATATCTGTGACCTGCGCTTCCTGGGTTATTTCCCTTGCTCGGCACAGAAACAGCGGTCCACAGGTATTGCTTTGGGCTGAGCGGGGATGCTAAACTCCCCTGTTCGAAAATATAAGGACACAGATAGTGTGTCGTATAGTCAATTGGAGACGATGTTTCCTGGGGCTAAATAACAGTAACAACCGTCCCAACCGGGACTGCCACATTATGTTGGCAAATAACCTTTACTTTAGAGTACTGTTACTGAATGTTTCTCGTTGAGAGATTTAGAAATGATAATGTTTATATATATATATATATAATATATATATATATATACATATAAATATATATATACATACATGCATACACACACACACACACACACACATATATATATATATATATACATATAAATATATATATACATACATGCATACACACACACACACACACACACACACACATATATATATATATATATATATACATACAAACATACACACACACACATATAATGTGACCGCGTGTGTACCGTTGGCGATTTTTTTTCCTCTGTCTTCTCTGTCCCTTCTCTGGATCTTTCCTTCTCCTATGTTTCCGACGAAGAGCTCCGCTCGAAACGTTAAACCCCCCCCTTCTTCCCTTCCTTCCTGAGCATCCAATAATACTATATTTGTTCCACGTCCTCGCGTTGGTGTGTTTTCTCTTTGTGTTTTCATGTTTGGATTAACTTTATATATATATATATATATATATATATATATATATATATATATATATATATATATATATATACTTATATAGTATGTACATAATACATATAGACACATACACATTCAAACACCACTAGGAAGATCAAGGAGATCAAACAGTGTCAGTAGCTAAATTTGGCGAAACGTATTTTGGCTGCTATTTTGGGACATCTAATAATATTCTTATCTCCTATTGTATCTGATGAGACTAGCGCTAGAGTGGTAATGAAAACTATTCCAAGCTATACCGACATTCTTGTACGAAAACCGCCTTCGCATAACAGTAACATTATTGTCGTTGCGTCAGCCTGTCGACATCGTTTCTGATACGCTTCGAAACCGAATAAAGGGCCCAGTCACTCAATCGACTATATACATATTTTTGGTGTAGAATGCACCATTATTTATACACACATACACTCACACACGCATACACATACACAAACGATGACACACACACAAACACACATATACGCATACACATACACACGCGCGCATACAGAGATAACATAACAAATTCCTTAATATATATGTGTGTATGCGTGTGTGCGTGTGTGTGTGTGTATTCCTTTATTCTTTTATTCATTTACTTTTACTTTTTCCAGTCATTTGACTGGGCCATGCTGAGGCACCGCCTTTTGCCGAACCGCTAAATTACAGGGACGTAAACACACCAACATCAGTTGTCAAGCGATGGCGGTGTACAAACAGGCACACAAACACACACACACGTACAGACACACATACACACACACACTCACACATATACACACACGCACAAACGTACACACATACACACACACACACACACACATATATATATACGACAGGCTTCTTTCAGTTTCCGTCTACCAAATCCACTCACAAGGCTTTGGTCGGCCCGAGGCTATAGTAGAAGATACTTGCTCAAGGTGCCACGCAGAGGGACTGAACCCGGAACTATGAGGTTAGGAAGCAAGCTTCTTATCACCACAGCCACTCCTGTATATAATAATAATAATAATAATAATAATAATAATAATAATAATAATAATACCTGTTGTCATAGGTGCCCTGGGAATGATAGCAAAAGGGGCTGATAGCTACCTAACTCAGATACCAGGAAACCCAAAAATGGCAGAAATTCAAAAGATAGTGCTCATGGGAACTGCTCATATCCTACGCAAAATACTTTCTATGTAATCTCAAGGTTTAAAACAAACATAATTTTCGGCTTTTAAAAAAAAATTTTTTTTTAGACATTCATTAGTACAACACCCCCCCCCCCAATATATGGCACACTAGGCATAACAACAACATGAACTTCCAACCTGTTGTCTCTTGAGGTCTCTGGGTGAGACTTGGAGCCAACTTGTACAAATATAAAGCAAATGTCAAACAGAATAATAATAATAATAATAATAATAATAATAATACAGCAAATATTCTGCTCAATACCGCAGATTTGCTTGTCAGTTGTTTGACCTTAACCAGTTGAGCATCTCCCTTAGTGGTTGACGATATGTGCATCTCTGATCACGAGCAGAAGTAGTGCAGGAGCATCATAGCCATGTGTTGAGAGGGATTCTTTGGGGGTTTGAATAATTCACCTCTGGAAACATGGGTGTTTCGTTCAACATCCTTAAACAACCCTTATTCGGAGACCTTTTGAGTGGGTCGGGTTACTCGACCAGAAGAAAATTCTAACTGGGCCCCACCTGCAAGGTCATGTGCTGTTTATCTTGATATGAGATCACCATGTCGCGCACATATAGCTGTGATGCATGTGCCTGGTGTACCCTTATCAGACGGGTAGTCATGATGGGTATACTGGGCTTCGTATATTTTACCCCAGTGTCACTTTGATGGCATGCACTGCTCTCTCACTCATAATAATAATAATAATAATAATAATAATAATAATAATAATAGTAGTAGTAATACGTATATATATATGCATATATACATACATATAACATATATATATATGTACATACCTACATATATGTATATATACAAGCATATATGGGTACAGGACGTGAAAAAAAACGTGAACAAAAAGAAAATCGAGAACATAAAAAGAACAAAAATATTGAAAGCAAACTTTTTTTCGGACAACGAAAGAAACAAATAGAGAAACTTGACAGGCAACGTAAAGAACAGTCCCTTCATCTGTTTCCTGTTTTTGGAGATTGGGACAAGACACAACTTCGTTAAAACAGTCCTTCCCGCAAAGCAAATTAAATTAAATTTGAGATTTTTGCGGAGGGTTAATGTGGTAACAAAAACAGGACAGTAAGAACAAAGCAGTAAAAAGAAACAGTGAGGGCTGTTAAGTCATAACGAGGTAAAGCGGTGAACGTTGGAGAAAGGAGCTATGGCAGGAGACAAGCAAAAGTAGGTATTATCACTTGTAAAACAAGTGTAAAAAAGAACGA
>NW_021825915.1:0-14110 GCF_006345805.1 Octopus sinensis | reverse complement strand
AAGGCCGTGTATGGTAACCAAAGGGTTAAAGTGATCCAAATTAAAAACTGACATTAAGATTTCATGTTCCAATCATGAGCTCTACTTCGGCGTAGGAGTGGCTGTGTGGTAAGTAGCTTGCTTACCAACCACATGGTTCCCGGTTCAGTGGGACTGGACCCGGAAACATGTGGTTGGTAATTAAGCTACTTTATTTCTTTATGGCAAATCTTAATTAAATAAAGTAGCTTGCTTACGAACCACATGATTCCGGGTTCAGTTCCACTGCGTGGCACCTTCGGCAAGTGTCTTCTACTATAGCTTCGGGCCGACCAAAGCCTTGTGAGTGGATTTGGTAGACGGAAACTGAAGAAGCGTGTCGTATATATGTATAAATATATGTGTGTGTGTGTAGTATATTATATATATAATATATATATATATATATATATATACATATATTATATATATATATAATATATATATATATAATATATATATGTGTGTGTGTGTGTTTTGTGTGTCTTGTTTCCCTCCAACATCGCTTGACAACCGATGCTGGTGTGTTTACGTCCCCGTAACTTAGCGGTTCGGCAAAAAAGACCGATAGAATAGGTACTAGGCTTCCGAAGAATAAGTCCTGGGATCGATTTGCTCGACTAAAGGCGGTGCTCCAGCATGGCTACAGTCAAATAACTGAAACAAGTAAAAGTGTAAAAGAGTAAAAGACTGCATCAATAACAAACGTGTTTCAAAAAATTTTTCGTTATTTCCTAAATTTATTTAGACACATATAAGGTATTTCAGCAGAAATATGGCAACAAAGGGGTTGGGTTTAAAGTGATTTTAATTAAAGCCTTACGTCAAAATTTCATGCTGAGTTCCAGTCATCAGGTGTATTTTAATAAATTTTTAATAAATCAGGTGTATTTTAATAAATTTATTGGAACAAAGGTAGAGTATCTCAACAGAAATGTGGTAACGAAGGGGTGAAAGAATTTACAGGAGATAAAGTTAACTAATTATACGTTTGCTGTGTATATTTTTGATGTATAAAATACTGCAGAATAAATCTATAGATTTAAGCAAGCACTACATAATTAAATTAATGAAAATTCCTTAAATACACCGAATAAACATAAATGATTGAATACCATCTTGCATCAAATCAACTCTATTATTTATCTATTTATTTATCCATGGAATTTTATGGATTAAATTTCGTACAAGATGGAAATTGTCCAAATGAAAGCTTAGAGTTCTTGAGAAAACCAATGATAAAAAGTTTGTATAGGTTCGCCTGTAAAATTCATCAATGTCGTTCTTATCGCTAAAACTTATTCGAACGCGTAAAAATGTGTGAAAAAACTCTCTGTTTGTCTTAGCATGTATAGACAAAGTAAAGGGAAAATAATCCACTTCTTTTAGCATATAGATTTATAATCTTCTTTTTCGGTGGCTGAAACAACAAAATATTCTCTAAGTTCCACTGATTTGATTAATTGGAATCGGTGTTCTCGAACTCCAACTCTGAATATATGCTAACAATATATTGTACAGAATATGGCGAAATTAAAAGAAACAACAATAATGGTTTTTACACAAAATTAATGCAATGTCTAACTAAATTTTGCTACGGGTCGTCTGTTCGACATCTCTGAAATACAGCGACTTCATTCATCTGATAATCAACCGATTCTACAGCCGGACCACACAACGTGCAGTTCTAATAATAAAAATTTGCTAATAGTTTATAAGATAAAATAATAGTTACTATATTTACAGAATATGTATTCATGAGAAACACGCAAAACAACGAGAATGCAAACAATAACGTATTTATTCATTCTTAATACGTTCTGGGAAATTTGAACGGGAATATGTTGATCACTGTTGTTTTTCATCGTCGAACACTGCCTCCCTTTAGACACACAGTTCACTAGTATAAGAGACTTTGAGACACCGCGGTGATTCAAACTCGTCTCCTCAAATCTTCCTCACAAGATCGATAAATCTAACAAGAGTACATGCCCTTATTTAAGAAATCAGTAAATTTCTTGCTGGTGTCTGCCAAGCAAATAAAAATTCATGAGGTGCATGCAAATCAGAGAAGAATCCAAGCAATAACGAATCTATTCATTTATCGCTGTTGCTTTTCGTCATCAGATAACATATTTTCCCTTTGGACATAACACGGGTATACTGACGAATTGCTTGTTTTATGAATACACAACTTCCAAGGGGAGATGTTCTCCACTGACGGAAAACAACAGCGATCAGATATTCACGTTAAAATCTGCCGAAACGTATGAGAATGAATAGATTCTTTATTATTATAAAATATTGTTTTGTTTTTATTTAACATAAAGGTTGCCTAAGCCTTGTTTGACTTGGTATAAAGTTCACATAACACCCGTCCATTGACTTAACATAAACACCGCTTAACTTCCGTTCTTTGACTTGTTGTAATAAACACGTAACATGGTTGCTTTAACTGGATGTATAGACCAAAGAATTTCCCGTTCACTGGATATAAAACTCCCATAATTTTAAGGAAGGTGTCACAAACCTTTCAAAATTTACCTAGAATAGGTAAAAACCGTTTAAAATAATCTTGCTCAACAGCATTGTCTGGTGCAAACTTTATTACAATTTGGCTGATTCAGCGTGAAAGTGCTTGCGTGGTCGATGGAATTCTTGAAATAACAAGTAAATCTTTCTCAAATGCCGAACAAATTGCTATTGACCAGTGTTCTATCTAAACAAAAAACAGAAAAAATGACACCAGTAACACAGTAACATATAAACATATGAAGGCACCGCTCTGTTTTCGATTAACCTGCTAGAAAGAGCAGCTACATGGCTGTCAGGCCCTATCTTCTGCTAAAAATAAAGTACCACTTTAGATTAAATAATCCCGTTTTTTAGGTGGCCATATAAAAAAAAAGGTAGGGATGAAAATGGCTGGAAAGCTGCTACATTGCAATAGATTTACAGTTACACACACATACACACACAAACACACACTAACACACACAAACACACACATATACACACAAACATCTACAAAAACACATACACTCATGTACGTGCATGTACATACAAGCACACACACAAATACACGCACATACATTAATATATGTACACCCACACTTTCATATCATATATGGAATCTGTCCATCTGTCTATCTGTCTGTCTGTCTATATCTCTGTCTGACTATCTGTCTGTCTGTCTGTCTATGTATATCTGCGTGTGTTGTGCGTATGTGTGCTGAATAAGACAGATAGACAGACAAAAAGAGAGAGAGAGAGAGAGAGAGAGAGAGAAAGAAAGGGACAGAGTAAGAAAAAACTCTATTGTTATATGTACACGCAGACACACGCACGCACACACATACACACACACATATATATAATACGCACACACATGCATCCAACTACATGCATGTATGTGTGCTTGCATATCTGTGCATGCACTGCACTATGCGTATTCATATGTATTTATGTATCTTTAATGTATGCTAAGAAAAAGCGAGATAGGTATATTTCCATACACACACATATGCACAATTTACATGCATGTGTGTATGTATGTATATATATATATATATATATATATATATATATATATATATATATATATATATATATATATATATATATATAATATATATATATATATAAATATATATATATATATATATATATATATATATATATAGATATATGCACAAATTTACATGCATGTGTGTGTAAGTATGTATATATATATGTATAAGTGTGTAAGTGCACGGAGATGAGCACGCGCTAACGTGTGTATATATCCATGTGTTTATGTATGTTTAATGATCTTTTGCCCTTTGTTCTCGTATGCTGATGCGCATTTCCATTATATATATATTAGCGCACTCTCCTGTATGTATGTGTAAATATATATGGGTATAATATCTATATGTATGTATATATGTGTGTAGGTGTGTGTGTGTATGTATTTGTACGCGTCCGTTAATGTTTATATATCAATCAGTGACTCTGCCGAGTTCCACCATATTGTTCTAAAGATCATTTTATAATTATGACATGGCTGATGTGTGTACATAAACATGACTTTATGTCTCTCCACACAGGAGATGCTTACATATTAATGCCTTTGTTTTATCGGAGTGTTTTTGTTTGTTGTTTCTCTCCCGAGAAATCCATTTAGTGTTTATACGATGCACCACTTAAACATCAGGCGAGAAAGGATCTTAAAACTCTACTGTACTACGTTAAAAATACATTTACATTTTGTTGTGCATGTGGCAGTTCACGTATTATCGATGTTTATGGCTTTCTTTTGGTCTATTTACCTACTCATTTTCACCGTTCGTTAATGAGAGTAAAATGGCCGTGGACGCGTCGATTAGGCTGCTGAGAAAAAACTATCGAAATATGGCTGACTCTACGAAGTCGTTCATAGGAACGAATCTGATACAAGTAGCGATCAAATTTCCCTAAAACCATAGCTTGTATTCTTGAAAGACTCAGGCATGAGTGAGCGGTTTAAGAAATTCGCTTATCGATCTCTCAAGCAAGCGGTATTCAGTTCAATTTCAGTATTCGGCTTAGTCGGTCAGTGTCTTTTACTAGAACCATGGCCCGATCCCTGCCTTTTGAGCTACACCAGGTCGATGGAAACTGTGCGGAAGCCCATTGAATGAGTGCATCTAATGCCTCTACTCTCACTTTCCTTTTCAAGTGATACTTGAAGAAGTTGATGAGACATTGACCAGAGAGGAAAGTGTTTGTCTCCAATCCTTTCAGACGCGTCCACCAGATACATTCTTTCGCCATACCAATAAGGATGATGAAAATAGCTCTTCCTTCTCGTTTGAAGGAAGGAGGCGTGACAATATTGACCATAGACTGGGCTGATAAACCGACATGTCCCACACGTGACAGCAGTCGTTCGACATAAGCCCACTGGTCGGAAATGGTTGGACACTGTACGAGTGCGTGCAGAACGGTTTCGTCGCTCTGACCGCATCTCAGGCAGGTCGGCCCCATGTTTCTCGAACCGTGTCTGTAGAGCTTATCCCGAACGGGTAGCGCTTCTCGGTAGCACTGCTGTGTTTTTAATTTCCTCAGTCTGAAGTGTTTCACATCACCACTCTTGTATGTATGTATGTATGTATGTATGTATGTATGTATGTATGTATGTATGTATGTATGTATGTATAGATAGATAGATAGATAGATAGATAGATAGATAGATAGATAGATAGATAGATAGATAGACAGGCAGATAGAGGGATAGATAGGTAGATAAATAGATAAATAGGTAGATAGAGAGGGGAGAGATTAGATAGATAGATTGATAGATAGATTATTGATAGATAGATAGATAGATAGATAGACAGAGAGAGAGAGAGAGAGAGAGAGAGAGAGAGGAGAGATTAGATAGATTAGATAGATAGATATTAGATAGATAGATTGATAGACAGAGAGAGAGAGTGAGTGAGAGAGATACACATAAACATGCACCATATCATCATTGACACAATATTGATAATGTATCGCTCCACCCTGATAATCAATCAGAAATAATTTGATTTCTTACAAAGCTACAAATTGAGGGGGGGGTGTCTTATTGTTGCTTGTTTAGTTTTTATGTGTCTTTTATATTGATTTTTTTAATTATTATTTATTCAATATTGTATCCCAATTATCTATATAACTAATTTTTCCGACTGCATTTTAAATTAATACTAATAGATTGGTACTTTGAAAATTATTCTAGTTTTACGAATCAAACACAAATTTATTATGAAAATATTTATTAGAATTTTTACTCATTGTTTTATTTTTTTTTATCCAAATTTTAATTTCATTTATTTCATTTAAATGGCATAATAAAGACTGGAGAAAAAATAATCGAATATTTATCTACAAAATGAATTTCAATTGCCATTTTGATTTCACTCTTTAAATACAGCAATAAAACTGTGAACACAGATATGTGGATGTGGATGTGTGTATACATATAAATATGTAGGTGAGTGTGAAATGCGCAAGTACATACATATACATACATATATATATATATACATATATGCTTTCACAAATTTACACTCATGTATGCATATAATATAATATATATATATATATATATATATATATATAATATATATAGTATATATATATATATATATATAGGAAAAGTAATGTTTGTCGCCACTTCAGCATGGCTGCTCCGTACAGATTGCAAAAGAGATCGATATAATAAATGCCACACTTAAAAGAAGTAAGGACCGTGGTTAATGTCTTCGACTGAAACCCTTCAAAGTAGCGTCTCGGGATGGCCCTTGTCCAATCTCTGAAACACGTAAAGAACTCAAATAAAGCCCAACTTGTGTAATGTCATTGTTCTGAACCTCTTATCGAGCGTTTGATAAGCTGAAGCAGTGAAGAGACAGAAAGGGGAAAGGACTTCGGTTGTTTTATTACCATCTGTTTTCCCCTAACGACTCAAAAACTGGGATACGTCCAAATACTTGTACGATCCGGGAGCGCCAGTCCCGACTGTTTGGTCATGTTTCTCGATTTTCCGAGTTAGATCTTTCTAACTGTGTTCTCTTCATTAAGGATCTGGTTGGGTTGACGGCTCGTGTTGGTGGACCACATGTCAGATGAGAAGATGGGGATTGACTGAGTCCCTGCTTGATAGGCCGTCCTAAAGGGCCCGGGAATATACCAACAAAGGTGAATGCAGCAACGGGATGCAACGGCGCATGACCCTCACATCGGTGCCCTGCCTTATTCTCTACCGAGTCCAACATTGGAGTCGACTGGTTTATGTCCTGAAACGGTACTATTTCTGCTTTCTTAACCGCATCCAAAACAAAACCGATCCATCGGCAATTATTCAATCACCAATTCGCCTTAACAATTAGTTCAGAAGCCTATGAGCTAGCCTCTATATCAGTTATGGGCAAGTGCGGCCCGCGGGACTTGAGTTTTTTAGTTTTTAACTTGATGTTTTTAGTCGTGCGATTCGCCAAAGAATGAACCATATCTCATGCGGCTGACTTGTCCCTGCTTACTTTACATGGTTGCTTCATATGCTAGAAACAGCAGTCAAATCTTCTTCAAATCACAGTCTATTGTCATGAAGAAAAATCAACACATTATACATGTGATCCTGGGTTCCCAGCAGAAAAGAACGGACAGGAGCAGATATTGTGTTATATTGGCACCGCGAGACGAAGAATGGAAATTCTGAGACATTCTGTTGGCCATCAAGAAACATATTCAATATTTTGTTGTTTGGTAGTTTTTCTACGTTAAATATGGCTGCCAGCTAGTAATTGTAGAAGTATGGGCGTGAGGAAGGGAGATAATTGCGGATGTGAAGGGGAGAAAAAACGAAGATTGATGTAGGAGAGGAGGGGTTGAGTTTGTAGTAACGAGTTTAAAAGATCCCCTAACCTTGGGGGTGACATGCAAACATCGTGTTGAAAATTGTATATAATCAAATTTAAAGTGAATACATATATAAAAAGTAAAAAATATATCAATCCCTCTTATTTCAGTATGGGAATCATATATAGAACCGAATCAGACGATGGTTGATGGGGCGTTTAAAAGAGTGGGAGGTAATGAGACAGAGAGAGAGAAACTGGAAGGCAGGAGACGGGAGGAGAGGGTAAAGCGAGAACGTGTGGTGTGTAAGAAAGAGGGAGAAATTCTGAAAGAGTGAGAAATAAGCCTGTAGAAGTGAAAGAAAAAGAGCGAATGAAACAGTGATAAGTGGTGTAATTCGTTTATGTATATATGTTGCTCAGTTTATGTTTGTATGGCCGAAGGACATTTTCGAAGCACAATTATGGGTGTCTTTGCGTTTATCTGTTTGAGTGTGTGTGTGTGTCTGAATGGATGCGATTATATGTCGGGTGTATAGCTGTGTGAGGACGAATGCGTTCATCTGTACGTGAATGGTTGCAGTTATGTATTTATTTAATTCACTAATATCTATCTATCTATCTTTCTATCTATCTATATCTCTCGCTTATATGGATGTACGTATGCATATATATTATATATATATATATATATATATATATATATATATATATATATATACATAAATACATATACAATATATAGAGAGAGAGAGAAAGAGAAAGTATATATATATATATATATATATTATATTGGTATAATATCCATATATATAAATACAATATGTGTGTGTATGTATGTATGTATGTATGTATGTATGTATGTATGTAAGGTTTAGTCAGAAACGGAAGCACAGAACTCCGCTAATTTATTTTCAGGATGGTTCTCATTCATTTTAGGGCTCTGTAATCGGGCCCTTTTTTCAAACATCTCCTTGTTTATTTCCTAATACGACATAATTTATGATTTGAGGGAGATTTGCTTAGTATTTCTAGCAGTTCAGGAGAATAGATAAAGACTTTCTAATTGATTCGTTCTTTATTTTTGTGGGATTAACCTAACTGAAGAGAGAAATTGTGACCATTCTTGTTAAAAGACGGTTTTAGAGTAGCTCCCAACATTTTCCTTACTAAAGAAACCCTTTATGTAAATAGATTTCTCTAGGGTCCCCAGGATTTTGAAAGGTCTCGCTACACAACGACCGATTTTATTAACCAACAGCAATCTCATTCTCTCGTTCTCCTATGTTAATTAAAAGATATCTTTTATCTTTTATCTTTTGCCTGTTTCACTCATTAGACTGCGACCATGCTGGAGCACCGCCTTGAAGATCTTTTAGTCCATTGGATCCACCTCAGTACTTTTTTTATCTTAAGCCTTTTACTTAGTCTATCAGTTTCTTCTTGTCGAACGGCTACGTTACGGGGGCGTAAATATATCAACACTACTTGTCAAGCAGTGGTGGGAGACAAACACACACACACATTTGATTAATGAGACAGACGGAAAATGCTAGACGCGTCGAAACATTCATAGTGATTAATAAAAACTGTCATATCTTCTATCTTCCATCTCATTAACAAGATACACAACGAACACTGAACGTTAACGTGCGTTTTCGGTAATCTGCCAGGTATTTATCATACGCTTTATTATCATATATTATCTATCTATATATATATATATATATATATATATATATATATATTATATATATATATATATATATATGTATATATATTTATATTATATAATACATACATAATGTATATATGTATATAACACACGCAGACACATACACACACACACAACACAAACCACACAACATCAACACCACACACACACACACACACACAACATAATATATATATATATATATATATAAAAACTTCCCGAACTTTAAACTAATACATCTGTTTGTTGTTTACACACCCATCTTCATGTTTTGTTTTTTTCCGTAAAATCTCACTATATATGTATATCATATAATATACTATACTATAATATAATGGTGTATGATAATTTTTATACGGAGAGAAGACCACTCTCCAGCATAAATCCTTATACACTATTATATTATGAAAATCATTATGACCTCTGACTTTTATTGCGCATGCTAAACACAGGTATAAATTATTAATTTAATCATTTTTACCCTGTATACACCTGCGATATATGAACTAATTAATAATATATAATCAAATAATCATACATTTTATGCTGCAACTTTTCAAAAGTTGCTCAGGTATACAGAATATTGAACGTTGTGGTATCATATGTGATTTCTGGATCCCAAATTAGGAACTGATGTATCCTTTTCGTTTGTTTTATTCTCAGGAGAGAAAGCAGCGTCTATGACCCTTAAGAAAGTCTCTAACTCTGGAGGTTGGAGAGGATAAAAAGGAAGGTTCACCGAAATTGGCTACCTGGCTTGAATTCTTGCAGCTTAGTGGACTCCGCTATGGGCACCCAAGGGGCTAGCTGATGATGGCGTTAAATAAACTGAATGACGGATTAAGTTAATCACTGGTGTAGGTCATGGTGGGCTCCGAACATACAGCGCGAAGAACCTGTACAAATACTGCAATGCATCAATCTGCCGTCTATTTTATGTTTCGCCACTCCACTGGCTTTGGATTGGCACTTGTTTTATGGACCGTGTGAAGATAAAAGGTAAGTTGTCTTCGTGGGGATTTGAACTCAGAGCAAATACCGCCGCTCGTTATATCCGACGCTTTAATGACTCCGCCAATTGAACAAACAAGGTGTCTTGATGGCTTCGCTAATGTGTTAATGTGAAGACTAGAGCAGATGGCTTCACCATTGACCTTTGATAAAATAGGTGGCGGGGTTTTTCGTGGAAGGGGGAAGAAACATTTTTATATATTTATTTTATCTATTTGTTTGTTAATGTATTTATTGGCATCTATCCCGGCCGAAAACATCTTGTCCGTCTGCCTCACTCGACGTTCAAATAAACCACAAACACGCATGCGCCACATGCGCGCACACTTGACTCCATGCAAACCGCCATACGCACACATTGACACACAGATACACGCGAACATGCACACACACACACACACACTTTCATTTTCAATAACATTCAGTGATATGGAAACTTATAACTTTGTTATGTCCCCAAGTCATAACTAATATATCCTATTAACTATATACGCACTTACACACTTACACACACAGACATACACGCATGAACCACTTTTAAGTCTGTATATATATATATGTACACAACATACATCCATATACATATATATATATATATATATATATATATATATATATATATTAAATATATATATTATACACACAATATATATATATTATATTACACACACACCTATAGGCCATACATAAAATATGTATAGACATACGCACACATGTTTATATCTGTGAATGTGGCGCGCGTATGTATATATACGTACAATATATATATATATTATATATATATATAGATATATGTGCGTGTGTGTGTGTGTTGTGTTATACATCATACACACATATTGTTATTTACATACACACATACATAACTACCACGTGCACACATACATACACATACACATGTACATACACGCATACATACATTTATGTATTATACACACACAAACACACACACACACTCACCATATATAATATATATACAACATGTAGATAGATAGATAGATAGATAGATAGATAGATAGATAGATAGATAGATAAATAGATAGGGGGAATAGATAGATAGGTAGGTAGGTAGATAGTAGATAGGTAGATAGATAGATAGATAGATAGATAGATAGATAGATAGATAGGAGATAGATAGATAGATAGATAGATAGATAGATAGATAGATAGATATATAGATAGATAGACAGACAGACTGATAGATAGATAGATATACGTACAATATTTTGTGAAAATTGAAACCGAGTGTTTCGTTTATATAAACATATATATTCTAATATGCACGCATGTGATTGTGTGTGCATGTTTGCATGTCTGTATGTACGCATATGTGTGTATGATTGTGTGTATGTATGAGTGTATATGTGTATACGTGCGTGTATATGTGTAAGTGCATGTATGTATGCGTGTATTCATGTGTGTACATATGTGTATGTATGTACGTATGTTTATCTAAGTGTATGCGTATATGAAAATGGTGTCCGTGTACGACGACCTCAGAAAACAGCATGGAACAGCTCGAGCCATCTGTTATGAACCGGTGCTGATAGTTTATTTAACCAACGCCAATAATAACCGGCGGTCTTTTATGACGGTGCTTGCTTGGTCTGACGGTGTTGGCTGCTAAAATGTTTAAACAAACAAATGGACGACCCAACTATTTCGATCATGATTAAATAATCTCATTGGATTAAATTAAATATATAAATGATACAGTCTACGGTTGCCATAACAACATAAAAGTACGCCATCTATCGGTGGTGGTGATAATGGCGATGGGGGGATACATGTACGCGGTTGCTTTTTCTTTTTCTTTTTTTTTTCCTTTTAATTTGTGGTTAATATTTTTGCGTTTGTTCCTCGCTGTGTCTATGTGTGTGGGGGGGGGGGAGGATTCCCTGATTCTGTCATTTATTTCTGTCTCTCTACCCCCTCTTTCTCTTTTTCTCTCACTCTCTTTCTCTCTCTCCTCTCTCTCTCTCTCTCTTTCACTGTGTGTGTGTGTGTGTTTATATCCCATACTGTTGTTTATCATGACTACTGCATCCACCCCCACCTTATACTTTGATTCAATATAAACACCACTACCACCACTGTTTTATTATTTTTTTTTGATTTCCTGATTTGACCTGTTTAACGTCATCTGTCACCCTTGAGGCAAATAGAGATACGATTATTAATATTATTAATATTATTAATATTATTAATATTATTACTATTATTATTATTATTATTATTATTATTATTATTATTATTATTATTATCATTGTTGTTGTTGCTGTTGTTGTTGTTTCTTACTCCTTACACGCATTGCACGTAAATCCCCACAGTCCTTTGAGCTTTATCGTCATTTGCCTTTGTGTGCTGCCCTTGTGGCCAATAGAAAAAGGATTATCATCATCATCATCATCATCATCATCATCATCATCATCATCATCATCACCATAATTAGTGCTGTCCATTATGTTTTTCTTCGTGCTAACCTTTGTGGTTAATAAGGAAATCATTATTTTATTATTATTATTATTATTATTATTATTATTATTGTTGTTGTTGTTGTTGTTGTTAATAATAATAATATAATAATAATAATAATAATAATAATAATAATAATAATAATAATAATTAATATAATAATAATAATAATAATAATAATAATAATGATAAGATAATGATAATAATAATAATAATAATAATAATAATAATAATATAATAATAATAATAATAATAATAATAATGATAATATTAATACTAATGTTTCGTTATCAGAAACGTTTGTTCCTGTTTCAGATTAACAGAGTTTGGAAAAAACGTCAGCGTAATTTTTTTCTTGTTTTTGCTGTTTTTTTAAAAAGATTTTTGCGACAAAAGAACTGTCTTCGCGCATGCGTCCTACACCACAACATTGTTCCTTCATGCCATCACCTTCATTTATTCGTTTATTCATTTCAAATAACATCCCCAGTTCACTTCTGTTGTAAAACAAACACCGTTGATGTTCAAAAGACACGTGACAAAAATAATAATACCCGGATGTCTGTTGGGTTTTTTTTTTGCGAACGGTTTTGACAAACAAATAACAAACAAACGATAGGACATGAATTCCGATCATACTTGTCTTTCAGCTTGTCCTATTTTGGACAAGCTGGAACTAATACCTGTCAGCTTCCGGTTGGATGTTATTTTCTTTTATCTTTTCTCACGGCCCGACACAATAAGTACCAGTCACCTACTAGCGACTCGAGATCTTTGACCACATCCCAACCTCTCTTGTATCTATGTTAGAATTCCGTTTTACTGAGAACGGAATGTGTTTTCGAAGGAGAGTATAACCATGGCCGACCGGCGTATTAGCGGAATTCTTAGTATATCAGAGAAAATATCTCACAGTATTTAAATCCAAATCCTTATTTTTTTCGTTTCAAATCCCGCTGAAGACAACTTTTTCATTTTCATTCTTCTGAGTTCAGTAAAATAAAGTGACATCCCAGCGGAGTGGCTTGGCTGAATTCTTAAAGCGTTAGACAAAATATCCTATCAAATTCTCCTGTTTTGCTAGCTTTGCCACTTTTCCACCAGAATTAAAAACATTGCCCCAGCGCGAGCAGATGGTTAGTGGAATTCTTAAACATCAAACAAAAGCCTTTCCCTACTCAGTGTCATAGCAGTCGTGATCTTATCTCTATTTAGCCACAGGATTTCTTGTAAGAAAAAGTTGAACCGAAAATGCAGAAGTACGAAAAGTCCATGTCCCACGAAAAGTCCATGTCCCACGAAAAGTCCATGTCCCACGAAAAGTCCATAATGATTGTCAAGGAACTCACCAGGTGATTGTTGATCTCGTCGACATAATGGCGCACGGGAGACGCATTTTTATAGTCTGTGTTCAAATCATGGTAAGGTTACCTTTTTTGATAAAATGACTACTAACCATTTACTGAGTTCCAATTTAACTGAGTTGAAATAAGTCACTGTCACTCTCTGCGAAAAGATCTTCTCTTGTGCCACT
>NW_021825914.1:7500-12500 GCF_006345805.1 Octopus sinensis | reverse complement strand
ACTGAGAGAGAATAAGAGAGAGAGAGAGACAGAGAAGGGAAGAGAGACAGAGAGAGACAGGGGGGGGGCGATTTAGACGGAAGTGGTGGTGTGAGAGGCGAACAGAGTTAGATGTATAACAGTGGCAGGAGGAAGGGTAATGAAGGAATAGGAGAGAAGTATGAGGAAAGAAATGGAAGAGAGGGAAGCAAAAAAAAAAAAGGTAAAAAGAGAAGGATACAACCTTCAGAAAACCACGGAGCTTGGCTCTCTTATAAGATGACTGAATGAGCTGTTACGTTTCGGTCCTTTATATTTTGAGCAGAAAAGTCCCGATTAATTGAGGTTAACTGTGGATTAGTAGACAAATAATCCATCTACAGCTGATTAAAAACAACTGCCAAGGGAAATGACTCCAATATGATCAATTAACTAAATTGTTTAGAAATGCATGGTCGGAAAGTATTTAATCTTTAAAAGTAAACTGATGATGAAAGTAACATATGTTTCGGTGTTATTTGTCCTCATCAGTAAATCATATTTTACTGTACTGGCAAGATTTAGTATATACATACATACATACATACATACATACATACATACGTACGTACGTACATAATTACATACATACATACATACATTATGGCTGCCCCCTCGTTATCGAGTATGGCCATTGCACGAAGCTTAACTGTTACTGGTGCTGTGATCGAATGTGACTTTTTAGCCCAGCTAAAGATCTACAATGTCTTGTACAAAATTGGCAACTCAAACCTTTACTGGTAATAACCGGCTGTAGTTGCAACTGGGCTTCATGTCGTTTGCATGTCGTTTAAGTCCTCCTGCCAAATTACACTCTCTTCCACATGCCTGACAGATATGATTAGTATGGTGTGTTACACCACCACCAGTGGCCAGGTTGTCACTCATCTGTCTCGTTTTATGACTACGGAGATGACTCATGAGTCCAGCTTTACTGAGGCAGGGTCTTGCACAGACATTGCATGTCAGAATCAAAGGAAGACCCTTCCCTTCTGGAAGTGTAACAGCGATGCCCTTCCTGACATCCCTCCTTACTTTCTCATGTGCGACTCGAGATTTCTCAAAAGTGGCTGTCCCCTCATGCACAGTCCTTCTCCACCTCCTACGATCAATAGCTATGCCTTCCTGTGTGTCAGGAGAGATGCAAGCATCTCTTAAGGAAGCCTTCAGCAAGTCCTTATACCTCTTTTTTGGTTTAGGTGGAGGTTGTTCTCCTTTAGCTAACTCTCTCATAAAGAGTTGTTTTGGCATCCTTGAATGCATACATACATACATACATACATATATATATATATACATATACATGTATATATATGTGTGTGTGTGTATGTGTGTGTGTATGTGTGTGTGTGTATGTGTGTGTGTATATTTCGTTGTTCAAAAAAAGTTCGTTTCTGTTTTCGTTTCTCCTTGTGTTCAAAGGTTTTTTTTTTTTTATGTCCTGAACCCATATATGCATGTATATATACATATATATGTAGGTATGTACATATATGTATGTATATATGTATATATTTATATACTATTTATATTATATATATATATAATTTAGGTGCAGGAGTGGCTGTGTGGTAAGTAGCCGCAGTCAAAATGACTGAAACAAGTAAAAGAGTAAAGAGTATATATATATATTATATAGTCACACACACATTGACATATACAGAGAGTGTTTGAGAGAGAGACAGAGAGGGAAACAGACAGACAGAGAGAGGAGGGGGAGAGATAAAGAGAGGGAGGGAGAGAAAGAGAGAGAAGAATAGCTGGTTTGTTGGGAGGTTGGCTATGAATATCGGTGAGGGGGAAATAACCTCAGCTAAACGGTTTACATAATACATAGAAATACAGCACAACCTGACTATGTGACCCACGGCTATTACAGGTATCTGCTTCCCTAACGCTTCTCTGTATGTATTTTCCTGTGAAGCGCGCTGCTCTGAGCTACTATCGCTGATGCTACAGGGAACTCGGAAAATTGTTGGTCTCCTTGTCTCGCTCCAGGTCTGTCGTATAGATCGAGCTGACATTGGGTCAGTGACATTCCAGATATGACCGTCCCGTTTTCGTGGTGATTAGGGTGATAGTTTGTGAGTAGCGTTGAACGGATGTTTGATAGTAGTAGTATTAGTATTAGTATTAGTAGTAGTAGTATAGTAGTAGTAGTAGTAGAAATAGTAGTAATGGAGTAGTAGTAGTAGTAATAGTAGTAGTATTAGTAGTAATACTAGCGATTGTGGTGGTAGATGTAACGGTGGTAGTTGTGGTGGTAACAGCAGCAGCAGTAGTAGTAATAGTATTATTATTATTATTATTATTATTATTATTAGTAGTAGTAGTAGTAGTAGTAGTAGTAGTAGAAATAGTAGTAGTAGTAGTGCTAGTAGTAATAGTAGCGATTGTGGTGATAGATGTAACGGTGGTAGTTGTGGCGGTAACGCAGCAGCAGCAGCAGCAGCAGCAGCAGCAGTAGTAGTAGTAGTAGTAGTAGTAGTGGTGGTCAAGGAGAAGGAGGAAGAGAAACAGGTGAAGGTGCAGGAGAAGTAGAAGTAGAAATTGTGGGAGGGCCAAACAGACAGTAAGAAAGGTGGCGGAGGGGAGGCGACGAGTACGATGGCGGCGGGAAGAGGAGTTCCGCCCCCCCCCCTCCCCCTCAACCAACCAGTGGGAAATTGTTGAGAAACAGGTGTAAACTGAAGAAAGTGTAGTGCCTTTGTTGTGTTTGGTGGATTGGGAAGGACAAAGGGAGGAGTTGAAGGGAGAGGAGGAGGAGGAGGAGGAGGAGGAGGAGGAGGAGGCGAGGGGAAAAATATAACAAACACTAAATTAATAAATAAATAAATAAATAAAGCAAAACTTTTAAGAAATCAAAAGGCTGGCAGGTGGGGGGGGGTGGGGGTGGCTGTGGCTGTGGTTTCTTATTTGTTCCTGTTCGGTTGTCTGCCTTTGTTCTTTGTTTTTTTTTTTTATTTTTATTTTTTTATGGTTTTGTTTCTTTTTTTTTTTTTTTCAGGTTCTCAAATCGTGTCAATTAAGAGACAACGGAAGAGATGAAAGACAGCCGTTTGCTATGCTTTTTTTTTTTTTTTCTTTTTTTTACTCTTTTACGTGTTTCAGTCATTTGACTGCGGCCATGCTGGAGTACCGCCTTTCAGTCGAACGAACCGAACCGATCCCCAGTTTTGCTTATTCTTTGCAAGCCTTGCACTTTTTTTTTTTCTATCGGTTTTCTCTTTTTGCCGAACTGCTACGTTACAGGGACGTAAACACACCAACATCGGTTGTCAAGCAATAATTGGGGAACAAGCACAGACACACAAACATATACATACATACATATATACATACATACATATATACATACATACATATATATATATATATATATATATATATACGACGGCTTTCTTTCAACCAAATTCACTCACAAGGCTTTGGTCGGCCCGAGGCTAGAGTAGAAAGCAGTTACCCAAAGTGCCACGCAATGGGCCTGAATCCGGTGTTATGTGGTTTGGAAGCAAGTTTCTTACCACATATATACCTGTGCCTCTCTCTCCCTATATATATATATATATATACACGACGGGCTTCTTTCAGTTTCGTCTGCCAAATCCATTCGAAAGGCTTCGGTCGGCCCGAGGCTATAGTAGAAGACACTTGCCAAAGGTGCTATGAAGTGGAACTGAACCCAGAACGATGTGGTTGGGAAGAAAGCTTCTTACCACACAACCACAAACATTCAAGTGCTTACAATTACATGGTTCTTAGTTCAATCCTGCAGTACGGTACCTTGAATAAACATCTAAATGTTTTCTGCCATAGCCCCAGTTTTGTAAGTGAAAATGGGTCCAGAAAAATGGAGGGACTCTGTACGATGGACGTTCATTCTTATTGAGGGACAGGCCATTATTTATTTATTTATTTATATTCATATTCATTACCTTTGTAAGGTGGGTGAGTGGAGGCGCAATGACTCATTGGTTAGGGCAGCGGACTCGCGGTCGTAGGATCGCAATTTCGATTCCCAAACCGGGCTTATAAAATATAAACCACAGACTTGTGGATTTCTTTCAACCATTGTGACCCCCTTCGGCCATGACTGACATTGGGATTGCACCTAGAAATTTACCCTCCGAGGCACAAGTCCGGGCAAGGTTGTTTGTGGAAGACCAGCAGTCGCCCATGCATACCAGCCTCTTCTCTCCACGCCACCGATGTTATCCAAGGGTGAGGTAAAGGCCGATACAGTTTGGCACCAGTGACGTCGCAGCTCATTTATAAACGTGCAAGTGGCTGAGCACTCCACAGACACGTGTACCCTTAACGTAGTTCTCGGGGAGATTCAGCATGACACAGTGACAAGGCTGGCCCTTTGAAATACAGGTACAACAGAAACAAGAAGAAAGAGTGAGAGAAAGTTGCGGTGAAAGAGTACAGCAGGGTTCACCACCACCCTCTACCGGAACCTCATGGAACTTTAGGTGTTTTGGCTCAATAAACACTCACAATGCCCGGTCTGGGAATCGAAACCGCGATCTTACGACCGCGAATCCGCTGATCAAACCACTGGGCCATTGCGCCTCCTCTCGTTCAACCATAATGATGTCCGAAAGACATATATTGTGGGAGAGAGTTTTACAGGTTTTCAGGTCACTCTGCTTCTTTACACTCTTCAGATCAAGACTTTGCACCGAGTTCGTCCATTCTATGAAACTTTGAATGATATACTTAAGCTATACATTCTATTTTCCCGGACATTGTCTCAAAAGTGTTAGAGTATAATGGTGCTTAATAACCGAACATTTCTACCTATTATTGATAGCTCATTTTCTATCATGTGAAAATGGCAGAAGTCTTACCATAACGAGAATGGTATATCTGGATTCCTTCACCAGTTACTGTCCCTTAACCCCGAGGACAGTGTAATGAAATGTTAGCAATTGTGACCAACTCAAAGCAGATCTTGGACACATTGTGTTGGGGAAGAA
>NW_021825914.1:0-2500 GCF_006345805.1 Octopus sinensis | reverse complement strand
CTTGAATAGAATAGAAATAGAAATTGAAAATATAATGATAAACTACTTATAGAAAAAAATATAAATACATAAAAATTGTATAAGATAATAGAAGGAAGGCGTCTAAGTCATCGAACAGCAAAACTGGTAAGACAGTTCAGAGAGGAAATAGGTACATTACTAGAACAGATAAAAAATTTACCATTAAGGATTAAGAATTAAGGATAAAGTCCCGTTATTAGAGGAAGCCCATTCGACAGCCGTTTCTGCAGTACGTTTACGGTAAGGTAACTCATCCTTGTTAGTAATGTCTCCTTCATCAGGAAGACGTCCTCTGTAATGAATTACATTGCAAAATTTTGCCTGATGAGCCTGTCAATGGACAGGCGAAACCCCAGAGAAGCAAGAGATTCACTCCACCTAAATACAAGTGCTTTTAACTTCTACTACGGTACTGACTACTCTTTCTCCCGACAGTCAAAACCAACTCCCCCTCTCTCTCAATCTCTCTCTCTTCATAGTTGGCCAATAGAGGCCTTACACACCTAGTCGCCATCATGAATTTGTCTCATGTCCGTCCAGTTACTCCAGATGCCTGACGAGTTAAGGCTTTGTCAAACTGTTATTAAATGATATACGCAACTCTTACAAAATTTATTGAGAGTCGCTCTCGTTTGTCCACTCAGTCGTATATTTACGTACATACACGCATACATACATGCAGGCAGACAGACAGATATTCCAAAGAAGCTCCATCTGGGATTCTTTAGGTGAATAGATGCACACACACTTGGATGTATGAATCAAGTGTTCAAGCAACGCGATAACTCAACCACACATTAACTCTCGCCGAGAACTCCCTTAACTCAAGAAGTCTTGTCGCTTTGTTAGCGACCGGCTTGAACTCTCTCAAGAAAAACTGTTTTAAACTCAAAGAAAAATCACAGACACACCCGTAGAATATATATATATTATATAATATATATAATATATATATATATATATATATATATATATATATATATATATATATATATATATATATATATAATATATATATATCGTGAAGTATATTTGCTAACTAAATGTGGCGGCCCCATAGAGGATGATGCTACTGTTGTTTTTAGACCCAGGAGATCTCATCCAACTGGCTAGCAACACACTGTCTATGACTGATTAGTATTTGCGAAAGGAAATCATCGTTCTCATCTCCAGCCTTACGTGATACACAGAGACCCGGGTTTCTAGGTAGTAACCCGTCATCAGTGTGTGATAATCATCAGCTAGCGATGAGGACTCATTCCAAACGCAAAATACTCTATGCTTTTTCCAGTGACAAACTGTCGCTGACATCGAACAATGACAAATAAAGAGTGGAGTGAGAAAATCCTTTTTCTGCTGCAGTTAATAGTTATTCCATCTTCAGTTCAATCCATCTTTTCAACATCGTGTAATGATTTAGAAAAATATTGATTGCTCTCCATCTGCCATTCGGGGTAACTTTAACAGCAAATGCTGAACAAAATTCTTCAGGATTGCGCACAAAATAATTTGTGTTGTGGTGTGTGTGTGTGTGTGTGTGTGTGTGTGTGTGTGTAGTAAGTACGTAGGTATGTATATAGGCGCAGGTGTGGCTGTGTGGTGTGAAATTTTTTTCCAAAGCACATGGTTCTGGGTTCAGTCCCACTGTGTAGCACCTTGGACAAGTGTCTTCTACTATAGCCTCGGACTGACTATAGCCTTGTAACACAAACAGGCAGACGGAAATTGAAAGAAGCCCGCCGTATGTGCGTGTGTGCGTGTGTGTGAGTGTGTGAGTGTCTGTGCGTGTATGTGTGCGTGTATGTGTGTGTGCATGTGTGTCTGTCTGTCTGTCTGTTTGTCCTCTGCCACCGGTATTGATGTATTTAGGTCCCCGGTAACTTTGCGGTTCGGCAATAGAGATCAACAGAATAAGCATCAAGCTTTAAAGAAAGAAGTGCTGGGGTTGGTTCGTTCGACAAAAGTTCTTCAATGAGGTGCTCCGGCATGGCCGTTGTCTAATGACAGAAGCAAAAGCTCTATCTTTGTGTAGTTTATCCTGACCAAACCGCCCCAGCCCTAACCCTAACCCCTCATTATATCCTCCCCACCGCACCCACCCACGCACTTATCTTTCCACTCAATTACTACTTCATTTGTCTGTCGGAGTTTTTTTGTCTATAACCTGTATTGAAAATAATTACTAATTAATGCTAATGATTTTCCTCGTCATTACTAATGTCATTTTAATTAATCCAATATTCGTTTGGCTAACTTCATTATCATGTTGACACCTTACGATCTCTTTCAGAAAAACACATATAACTGTGGGTAGTTTCCTCAGCCTGATCGACTTCCTTGTAACCTCTCGCTTGGGTCAGGCTTAAGTTATATTCAAATAGCGAGTGTCGCAGAAGGACACCTTTCTCCACTAAGCATTTGCCTACCCTCGGGGGCTAAAGTGCAGTCTGGCAACAAACTACCTCACCTATCGCTGGCC
>NW_021825913.1:12500-14079 GCF_006345805.1 Octopus sinensis | reverse complement strand
GCGGGTTTGGTGATCCCTGACGAGTCCGGTTCAGGACGAACAGACACGACCGCAGACGCTGCATAGGAAGATCAGCTGATCAGGGCTAAGAGTAATAGTCTTGTCTTCTATTTCTTTTCCTCTTGTCTGCATACACAAACACACACACACACACACACACACTCTCTCTTTCTCTCTCTCTTTCTCTCACACACACACTGAGATTCGACTGCACACTCACATGTATAGGATTTACGAGAGTGATATGTCGTTATACATGTGATTTACGAGAGTGATGTGTCGTTATGCTTAAGTACTGGGCTTACGAAGAAGTCCTTGGGTCGATTTGTTCGATTTGTCTACCAGTTTGTGTCAAAACTGCTTTCAGCTGACCAAAAAGACACACATGTATCAGTTGCACAAGACCTCATTGATTGTGTCTAGAACGATGGAATCTTTCTGAAAACTTTGCGTAGGCTTGTGAACCGATATCGCCAAGCTTTTGGCAAAATTTGATGCAGATTCTCTGCTCAACTTTCTCTGTCATTGTCAAATGCGACGATCACGCGCTACTCACGTTCCTTCCAAGCATTGCTGTAAAGAGAGGAAGTGAGCTAGAAGTCAAAACTTAATGCGCATGCACGGCAGAGTTCAAGGTCAATATATGCATGTACATATATATATATATACATGCATACATACACACGACGGGCTTCTTTCAGTTTCCGTCCACCAAATCCGCTCACAAGGCTTTAGTCGGCCCAATGCTATAGTAGAAGACACTTGTCCAATGTCCCACGCAGTAGGAATGAACCCGGAACCATGTGATTGTGCAGCAAGCTTCTTACCACACAGCCACACGTGTACCGGTATAAAATAATCACTGTGTTTAGCGGATTGTATATCAAAAGCTTTCTATATCAAATCGATACCATTACATCAATATAATTTTATAATGATATACACACATATTGTTTATACGCACAAAGAAACATACAAACACTCATAGACACACACGCACACGTATGCACGCACACACACACACACACACAAACAAACATACACGCAGGTATACGTAGATATATATCTTTTGTTTCAGTTATCAAACTGTGGCCATCGACATATTTTTAAGCGCTGTACTTCTTGTTATATTGCTCTTGGTTTTTGCGAACCGCTAAGTTACAGGGTCTTACACCAACACCGGTTGTCAAGCGTAGCAAGGGGCAAACACACACACACACGCACACACACAAACACACAAATATACACAAACATACACACACAATAATATTAATGTACGTAGTCTGATCAATAAATATCCGGACTGTTACCATAGTAACGAAGCTAAAGCACGTAGAATAAAACCACTTGGTAAAGATTGACCTTAAAACTTAATGCGCATGTACGGCAGAGTTCAAGGTCAATCTTTGCCAAGCGGTTTTATTCTTAGCACTTTAGCTTCGTTACTATGGTAACAGTCCGGATACTTATTGATCAGACCACGTACATTAATATTATTGTGTGTGTATGTTTGTGTGTATTTATGTGTGTGCGTATGTGTGCGTGTGTGTATATGTGTGCGTGCATGGGCATTAAGTTT
>NW_021825913.1:0-5000 GCF_006345805.1 Octopus sinensis | reverse complement strand
AGTAGTAGCAACAGTAGTAGTAGTAGTAGTAGTAGTAGTAATAGTAGCAGTAGTAGCAACAGTAGTAGTAGTAGTAGTAGTAGTAGTAGTAGTAGTAGTAGTAGTAGTTGTAGCAGTAGTAGTAGTAGTAGTAGATGCTGTGTCTACTGTTGATGGTGTAGATTCTACCGCATATATTGTGTTGTTGTTTTTGCTGTTCAGCTGCACGTCATCTCTACTCTAGCAGACAGACAGACAAACCGTGCAAACCGTGACCTCTGCATCTTTTTCCCCATCTTGCAGAAACTCCAACATGTCCTGAAACGCAGTGTTTGAACGTGATTTTATTTCCTTACTTAAACCCTCCGCTTGCTATAGGATCCTAGGCATCGTTGCAGTTTCGCCACTGTTTTCGTGGCTGGGCTGTCTTTTCCTGCTTCTATCCTGTTGGATCCTTGCATTTTGCAGCTCTAACTCAGTATCTAATGTTTCAATCATACTTTAGGGCATCCACTCTTCCGCTTCCTTCGTGAGCTCCATGTTAGACCCTGACGTGTAATGCAGGTTGTTAGTTTTCTATAATTAACTTAACTGGGTGATATTTTGATGCTTATCATGTGATAAAATGGGGTTAGGTACGACCAATACTCATACCTCGAAAAGTATATAGCAAAATCACCGAATCACCTATGATAATTCAAAGAATGTAATTTTAGGGTTATATATATACAAATACACTCACACACACACACACATATATATGTATGTATTATGCCTTTTCTAACAAGTCTAGTGACCATGAGAACATCCATTAGAGATGAATATATTTTACTGTGAGTCGGGAGTAAAGACGTGTAACCAACTGGTTAGGCTGCAAGGTCGCGGTTTCACCACCATCATCGCCACCACCACTGCTACCACCGCCACCATTATAACCACCACCACAACTACCACAATCACCACCACAACCACCTTCATCACCATAACCTCCACCACCAAAATCACCAGCACCAGCACCACCATCATCATCATGATCATCATCGTTATCATCACCATCATCATCATCACCATCATCGTCATCATAATCATCATCACCATCACCACCAACACCACCATCCTCATCTTCATCACCACCACCACCACCACCACCACCACCACCGCCACCACCACCACCACCACCACCACCACCACCACCATCATCATCATCATCATCATCATCATCATCATCATCATTCGTTCGAGCGTGCGCTAAAATGAGAGAAACCGTTGTTATTCTTATATATCTTTCTCTCCCTCTCTCTTTCTCCTCTCTCTCCCTCTCTCTCTCATTCTCGTTCTCTGTGTATGTTTATATTCACACACATACACACACACACACAATCACACACATATATATGTGTATATATATATATATATATATATATTATATATATATATATATATATATATAGATAGATAGATATATATATATAGATGCAGATATACATCTATATTTATGTGTGTGTGTGTGTGTGTGCATATGCATTCAAATATATATGCACACACACATATATGCACACACACATATATGCACACACACATACAAATGTGAGCGCGCTGCGCTCATACAAATACATATATATTTCATGATTCACCGATAATATCTAAATTTGTTTCCTTATTTCGGGGTTTGTTCTCTGTTAATGTTAGTTAAATAATTTGGTTGCGTCAACGGAGCTGTTTAGAATTTATCCTGACCTTGTCTTTTAATCTTAAAGCACAACAAAAACGTGGCATTTGGCGTTGTTGTTTTTGTCGCTGTTGTTGTTGTGCATGCCACACAGAAACATACCACTAGGGGTTTTCGGAGGGAAAAATATCACATACAGAAAGAAAGATGTCGAATATTAATGATGATGATGATGATGATGGTGATGATGATGGTGGTGGTGGTGGTGGTGGTGGTGTTGGGTGCTGATGATGCTGATGATCATGTTGATGATGATGAGGATGATGATGACGACGACGACGACGATGATGATGATGATGATGATGATGATGATGATGATGATGATGATGAATTGATGGATCGGTTAGCAGCGTCGAAATAAATATCTCGCAGTATTTTAATCCGATTCTCTGCGATCTGCATACAAATATTCCGACACAACTAAGTACATAAGCAAATCCGCCCGAAAGTCGCATCGGTCACACACCTTGCGGTATTTTCTAGTGTTTGGTCCTGTACTGTATGTCTTAAGTTCAAATCTAGCCCCCAGCAGGTGATATTAAACAGGGCTGACTTGATCCTTCAACTGGTTTAGCACGAGATTTGTCTTTAGCGGAGAAAAATCCACTGCTAAGCATTCGACCCAAGTTTTGGTTTAAGGATGACGTCTTCTCTTTCGCTCGTCATTGTCTGAAACCTGTGAGTTTTAATGAATTCTTCCTCCCGTGAGGAATCGACGCTAGATATCTCGAAACTAGTGTAGTTATTAATAAAAATTCTCGTATCTTTCATCTTCCGTATTTCATTTACCATATATACACACATACACACACGCACGCACACACACATACAAATACACAAACGCAAACACAAACACACACACACACACAAACACACACACACACAAACACACAAATACACACACGCAAATACAAACACAAACACAAATACACACACACACGAACACACACACACACGAACACACACATACACTCAGACACACAGATACACGCACATATAAATGAAAAGTGTATTGTAAATACAAAAACGGCGTGTAAAAATAACGTATAACATGTGGAGTGCACAAATGGACGGAAGATAAGCACAGAATGTCCCTAATTCTTGATCAGTTACCGACGAGATAGTTTTACTCACTTTCACACCATTAATGAAGAGACTGAGATGCTTCCCATGCAGGCGGTGCCCGCGAAAGTTGCGGAGAATATAGGACCGAGAGCAAACGATACATGGATTACAGACGATACAGAAGAGGACATACGAAAAGGAGAAAACGTAATTTAAGACGGTGGACGAAGGACAAAGATTTCGTCTTTGTTCAGCGGAGCTGAAATACGCATTTAGCATTCTCACCACCACAACTGTATGATTTTCGTCTGCTACTGTTATAATATATGTTGTGTTTTTAGACACAGAACGTCCACAAAAGTTTATTATCTCAAGACGAGTACCGCAGTAAATTCGCATTTTCACGATGCATTTACTTTGGTTATAATACACTATATTGTAGTCAGTTACTGATTTAGAACTTCCTGTGTATTCCAAATACTTGGGCTTGTGTTTCTGTTAAAAATCATTAAAAAACATTCATAGTAAATAAGAGAAGCGGCAGCATGTCGGAGAAAGAACTTAGTTGCGTTTAGTGGCATTGCTCAACACTTTATGTCCAAATCTCGTCTTCTGAGCTATACGAAAGGAATTCTCAACTGAGAACTGTCAACCGTTTAACAAGAATATTGATAATAATCCTTCTTAATTGTAGCACAAAGTTAGCGATTCTGATGAGAGGTGCAAGAATCAAAGGCAAAATTGACCCCGATGTCATTTGAACCCACAAAGTAATGAATCGGAAAAATACCGCTAGAAATTTTTCCGATGCTCCAGCGTTTTCATCAATTTGCCGCCTAATAACACATTTCTTATCTTTTCCCGAGCTTTTAGAAAGCATCGAAATGGTTCACACATCTACGATGGGCTTCTGTGCAGTTTCCACCTACCAAAATCTCTTTTAATGCTCTGAACAACTCGGAATTCCGGTACTATTGTAGAAGTCACCTGCCAGGTGTGTCACTCAATGGAACTGAAAACCGAAACCTGGTGTTTGCAAAGCAGTGTTCCTAACAATACAGCCATCTCTGCATGTCTTTTATAGATCCTCGGGGTGGTCAGTTATAACACAGACGGACAAACTAAACACATTTACCTTGCTAAAGTCAGTGATCTTATGCCTGGAGCGATGGTGGGTCACATACGTTTACTGTGAAGAAAAACTTTTGCCATCTTATGCCTATGGTGTCGGTATTTAGAATGCGTAGAACACCAAATCAAACTTCTATTATCTTAAAAAAAATAGCTTTATGTCTATATCGATGACGGTTTGAACTCGTAGAACTGCAAATCAAATCTCTGTCGTCATAAAAAAAAAGTGGCTTTATGCCTATACCAAGGGCTGTTGAAATACGTCGAACAGCAAGCCAAACATCTGTCATCGTAAAATACGTAGCTTTATGCTACGTATAAAGCGTAGAGTCCCGAACCAAACAACTGTCATCTTAAAATATGTGGCTTTCTGCCTATATCGACGGCGAAGAGTCCCGAACCAAATCATTGTCATCTTAAAATACGTGGCTTGATGCCTATATCGACGGCTGTTTGAATACGTTGAGCCCCCATGCAAGCATTTGTTAACTTAAAATATGTGGGTTTATGCCTATACCGATGGTTGTTAAAATACGTAGAGAGCAGCGAATCAAACCTTTGTCATCTTCAAATATGTGGCCTTGTGCTGCTTAAGTTAGAAACCATTCTTCCTTCTTCTATCAACAATCACAACTCCTTAAGCATGCAAACAATCTTATCAGTCGAACATGCAAGCCGAAGTCCCTTCGTTCATTTATAAAACGATGGATGTGGTAGGTTGACGCGGTGTGTTGGTTCGTGGGAGCATGAGTGGATCACATGTCAATTAGCGTTTAACATATGACAGCAACAGAGCAAGGTCACAGCACATAGACAAATATTGATCTTGAGGTGATGCATTGTTTATCGACACTGGCCATAAATTACACAAACACACCGAAAACAAAAACAAAAAAACCAAAAGTCAAAAGCACGAATGCAAAAAAGAAAAATTATTTGTATTTGAAAATTTTTTTGTCTCTTTTGGATTTATTTGTACATTGTTCTTTATTCTTTCTTTTCTCGTCATTTCTGTTATAGTGGCAACAGAAGGGTTTGTTTAAACAAAGGCATCTAGATTTAAAACTTCTTGCTTTCGTATCCTACTCTTTACCCC
>NW_021825912.1:7500-13969 GCF_006345805.1 Octopus sinensis | reverse complement strand
TATCTATCTATCTATCTATCTATCTATCTATCTATCTGCCTGTCTGTCTGTCTGTCTATCTATCTATCTATCTATCTATCTATTTACCTCTCTATATTTCTATATCTCGATCGCTCTATCCACCTAGCTATGTATAATATAGATTACATCTATATAATGTAAATACCTCTCTCTCTCATTGTCTCACTCTCGATATATATATATACATATATGCATATATATATATAGATATATCTACGTACATATATATGTATTTATGTATGTTTGTATGTATATATATATATATATATTAATATTATATATATATATATATATATATTATATATCATATATATATATATATAATATATATATATATATATATATATATATATACATATATATATATATATATATATATATCATATATGAACACGTATATGAATATGTGTGCTTTTTTTATATATATGTACACAGACACATGCGTACACATCCAGACACATATATCTGACTGCATGTATGTATGCACACATATATACACATTGACGTATAGATATACATAGATATACATACACGCATCTGTATGTACATACGTATTTCATCGACAAGTTTATTTATATAATATTATACGAAAACATTTCGAAATTGTTTTTGTTTCCTTCTGCACGTTGTCTTCTTACCTACTCTTTCGTGAATGCGCATGCGTGTGAGTTTATGTTCATAAAAAATATATATCGGTGACTGTTTTAATGTCTTCGTTTGTTGTTTGGGGGAGATAAAAAGGCAATTAATGTTCCGGATCTGAACCTAGGGTCTTTTTCTAGACTCTTGCTTGTGTAAATAATAAACAGCATCAATCTTGATATCTTTTGTGTTTTTTTTTGTTTTTTTTTTTCTAAAGTCTTCTCATTGACCGGGGGCCAAGAGTAATGTCCGTGGCCAGTAACGTATTTCTTTCTATAAAATGTTAAGAATACACTTCATACTAAGTTTGAAAAACCGTCGGTCTACGACGCTACGAGTGAGGTAGAAATGTCGTGTTATATGCCGTGTTAAATGGGTGTTATATTAGTTCACTGGTAGTGAGCAGCTGACACCGGAGTTCCTCTCGACCCCAGTGCTTAACTGGTACTTAATTTATCGACCCCGAAAGGATGAAAGGCAAAATCGACCTCGGCGAAATTTGAACTCAGAACGTAACGGCAAAGGACATACCTGTTTCTATACTACCCACAAGGGGCTAAACACAGAGGGGACAAACAAGGACAGACAAACCGATTAAGTCGATTATATCGACCCCAGTGCGTAACTGGTACTTATGTAATCCACCTCGAAAGAATGAAAGGCAAAGTCAATCTCGGCAGAATTTGAACTCAGAGCGTAACGACAGACGAAATACCTATTTCTTTACTACCCTTTCATCCTTTTGGGGTCGATTAATTAAGTACCAGTTACGCACTGGAGTCGATATAATCGGCTTAATCCGTTCGACTGTCCTTGTTTGTCTCCCCTGTATTTAGCCCCTTGTGGGTAGTAAAGAAATAGCTATTTCGTCTGCCGTTACGTTCTGAGTTCAACTTCCACATAAGTCGACTTTGCCCTTCGTCCTTCTTGATTGATAAATTAAGTCCTAGTTACGCTGCTACTGCCACACGAGGCACGCCGTGGCATCGAACACGGAATGCAGTATTGGTAACCGAATATATTCGACCAAACTGCTACGTCTTGGCCCTATTAATTCAGATTCGCAATAATTCTTAATTTAAAATTCATAATCTTTTTTTTCGACGTTTCAGTCAATAAAACCAGAAATAAAGATGAATTAAAATAAATGAGCATGGCTGTAAAATTAAAAATTACAAGGAAAAATATTCGGAATTTCAGATGCGTCTGAATTCTAACACGCACACAGACACACATACACACACACGCACACACACGAAGACAAACACACACAGACTTGTACAAACACAGGCGCACAAACATTCACATATATATGCACCACGTTATAACATCATATGTGGTGGTATATATATTATATAAATACATCTATTATATATATAATATATATAATATATATATATATATATTATATATATATTATATATATATATACACGATTATACATACACATATATACATATTACATACAGCCGTAGATATATTTATATATGTTCGTATATGTTTGCACTATATCCACATATATCCACATATATAAATATATATACACATACATATATATATACTACATACATATATATATAATACATTGTGTATGTGGGTGGGTGTGGGTGTGGGTGTATGTGCGGCGCACGAAATATAAGTATGTTAGATGCATACGCACACACACGTAACTACATATGTATATACACACACATATTATATATATATATATAATATATATATATATATATATATATATATATATATTATACATATATACTATACATACGCATTTATATTTGCACATATATTCAGATTACTATATATCATATGTGTGTACATCTATATATATTACGCATACACATACACACACACACGCACACACAGCCTCATACACAAACTCACACACCTTGATGCAAATACAGTAGCGCACACGTACAACCATACTCTCTCACACACACACACACAGACACACACCTTATATGTGTGTTTCTTTATGCTCGTATAGATGTTCCGTTTTATGTGTGTGAATATGTATGTAGTATAGTGCGTGGCATCTTTGTCTCAGTCCATTTATAATATTCAATTTATTTCATTCCAATTTCCTATTCAGTAATGGAAATTTATAACACGTTTTAAAGACGGTGTCTTCAGTTTTTTTGTCACCTTTTAACTAACGCAAATAAAATATATTACTGCAGTGCGTGTCACATATTACTGTTCGTTATATGTACAAAGAAGCATGTAGGGCGATATAAAATTTTATCAAACACTACGAAATCAGGGCTCCATATTTAACATTAAGTTACAGTACCAGTATTTTAAAATATGGCATATATTATTTTTTAGGTTTCGATACTAGGCACATGACCAGAAATTTTGGGGGAGGGCCCAGTTGATTAGATCGACCTCACTACGCAACTGGTACTTAATTAAACTTTCCCGAGAGGATGACAGGCAATGTCGACCTCAGTGGAATTCGAACTCAGAACGTAAAGACAGACGAAATACATATTTCTTTACTACCCACAAGGGGCTAAATACAGAGAGGACAAACAAGGACAGACATAGGTATTAAGTCGATTAAATCGACCCCAGGACGTAAATGGTACTTAATTAAACTTCCCCGAGAGGATGAAAGCCAGTGTTGACCTCAGTGGAATTCGAACTCAGAACGTAAAGACAGACGAAATACATATTTCTTTACTACCCACAAGGGGCTAAATACAGAGAGGACAAACAAGGACAGACAAAGAGATTAAGTCGATTATATCGCCCCCAGTCCGTAACTGGTACTTATTTAATCGATCCCGAAAGGATGAAAGGCAAAGGCGACCTCAGCAGAATTTGAACTCAGAACCTAGCGGCAGACGAAATACCGCTAAGTATTTCACCCGGCGTGTTAACTTTTCTTTTCTGCCCTAGGTACAAGGCCCGAAATTTTGGGGGAGGGGAGCCAGTCGATTAGATTGACCCCAGTACGCAACTGCTACTTAGTTTAACGACCACGAGAGGATGAAAGGCAAAGTCGACCTCGGTGGAATTTGAACTCAGAACGTAAAAAACAGACGAAATACCGCTAAGCATTTCGCCCTGCATACTAACATTTCTCTCAGTTCGCCGCCTTAAAATATGGAATATAGCGAAAGAAGAATACCTAGCATAATATTTTATCATATACGCTGAAAATGTTTTTTGTGTTGTGTATTGCCAATACAGGTTTGAACGCACAGATCGATGAAACGCGCAGAGACGGGTGTTAAACATCATCACAATTTAGTGTCAGATCTTTAGGATATCGTTTCTAACCAGTTAATTCTAACCAGTTAATTACAAAATGAGTTCCTTAACCACACGGCCATATCTGTGCGTTTTAAAACCGTCTCAGTGAAAAGCCACTCTACTCTAAACTCAGGGTTTTATATCGTCATTGCAATATATGCTGAACAGGAGCAAAAAAGGGTTCCTTGCTTATTCATCTTCTATACATTAGCACGAGACCGTAAAGAATCCTTATCGATTTTTCTCTACTTATGTTCCTGCATTTTTCCTTCTGAATTCTCTTTGACGAAAATAACGGAGTAATGTTTCTCATAGATACTGCATCGAACATTTCGCTGCCCTGGAAACGATATTCAAAAATACGTTACACCTTAACATAATCTCTGTAGTGATGACAATCAACGACATAACTTATTTTGACATTCTTAGTGACGAATATTGTTCCATATATATACGACTGGCTTCTTTCAGTTTCCGTCTACAAAATCCACACACAAGGTTTTGGTTGGCCCAAGACTATAGTAGAAGACAGCTGTCCAAGGTACCACGCAGTGGCACTGAACCTAGAATCATGTGGTTCGTAAGCGAACTACCCCTCACAGCTATTCCTGCGCCCCATTACATGTATATATAATATATATATATATATATATATATAGATATATATATATATATATATATATAATAATTACTTAATGAGGGTAGAAATTAATATCATTAAATAATATCAATTTAAACCAGTGGTCAACATTCTTAAGAAGTTCTAGGTATTCTTTTTTCCCTATATTCCATATTTTAACATACCGAACTGGAGGAAAGGTTAGTACGCAGGGCGAAATGCTTAGCAGTATTTTTCCCGAAGCTACGTTCTGAGTTCAAATTCGGCCGAGGTCAACTTTCCCTTAAGTATCAGCTACGCACTGGGATCGATAAAATCCACAATACCTTACCCCAAATTGCAGGCATTGTGCTTATAATGGAAAGGATATATTTGATGAACAATCGTACCTAGTGATCCGCTTTCTGCGTATAACCATAACAATATCCATGCTGGAAACCAGATTTGTAAATAGTGAACTTTGTCCATTTAATGGCTGACATACTCTAACAATAATGTGCAAGTATTCTGACGTTTTTGGACTAAGATAATATTTGCTAATGAACAAGAGCTTCCTTAATTACTTTAAACCTGACTGATACCGACCTGCTTTGGATCTCATTTGCTCCTATCATAAAATCTTTCTGTTCTAAAGTTATCTAAATGAAAATCTTGTGACAACATTTCATGCACCGTTTTAATAACGGTGAAATTATATGACTAAATTATTCGTTAATTTGAAAATTAACTGAAACCAAGGCTTTGTGTTTCGATGAAAATTTGGTGACAAATGATGTAATATCTTTTACTTATTTCAGGCATTGAACTACGACCATGCTGGAGTGCCGCCTTGGACGGTTTTAGTCGAAGTCTTTGATACCGGCGTTTTCCTTTTCTCTTCAGTCTTCGGTCATATATATATATATATATACGGAAGACTATAATTGTCATTAGATGAGACTAGAGTGTTATATGAAGCATCTAGATTGCTAGAAATAAAAGCTAAAATGCTATATTGCTGTAGTCAAATCACGTAATCGTATACGTCTGGAAACGCTCTTTTGAGAATTCTTGCACGGCGTTTACGGACAATAATTATCCCTGTACGTATATATATTTACAAAATTATGTGGTTTGACTACAGTATCAGGGCAGTTTAGCTCTTATTTTTAGCAATGTAGGTGTTTCTAACAACTTAACCGCATATATATATATGTATGTGTGTATGTGTGTGTGTGTGTGTGTATGTGCGTGTGAGTGTGTATGCATGTATATATACATGTCTTATCTATGGCTTTGTGTTTCTGATTGTCCTCTGCAAAAGCTTGACGACCGGTATGGATCTGTTTACCAAGCGGTAACTTAGCAGTGGGACAAGAAGATCGATGGAATAAGTACTACACTAAAACAACAAGAACTGTGGCGTGGAGAGGGCCGACTGGGATCTTAAAACCCTCCAGTTCAGTGCTTTAGTATGACTGCCGAGCAGTGATTGAAACCAGTAAATAAGGAAAAATAAAGATACACAAACACATTACACACGCGCATACACACACATTCACATATACACACACATACATACACATATACACAATATCGATAATCGTTATGATCGACCCCATGTTCATTATGTTTATCCTGATCATCTTTATCATCGTGGTCATCGTCATCAACACGGTCATCGTATACGTCATTAGCATCGTCGTCATTATCATCGTCATCATCGTCATGACCATGATCATGATCATCATTATCATCATCGGCGTCGTCATCCTCCTCACCATCATCACCCTCATTATCATCATTGTCATCATAGCCTTTGTCACCACCCTCCTCATCATCATTCTCGTAGTCTTCATCCTCACCATCTTCATCACCATTATCATAAGTATCATCATCGTCCTCCTCCTCCTCATCATCATCAGCATCATTATAATCTTCATCGTC